>NC_084561.2:22303823-22373823 GCF_033978685.3 Nerophis lumbriciformis | reverse complement strand
AAAAGTCCAATAACAAAACACCGCTCGGGTTCAGATCCGGGCAGCCATTCTTCCCAATCACGCCTCTCCAGGTTTCACTGTCGCTGCCAACATGAGCATTGAAGTCCCCCAGTAGAACGAGGGAATCACCCGGGGGAGCACTCTCAAGTACTCCCTCGAGTGAATCCAAAAAGGGTGGGTACTCTGAGCTGCGATTTGGCGCGTAAGCGCAAACCACAGTCAGGACCCGTTCCCCCACCCAAAGGCGGAGGGAAGCTACCCTTTCGTCCACCGGTTTGAACTCCAACGTACAGGCTCTGAGCCGGGGGGAACAAGAATTGCCACCCCAGCCCGTCGCCTCTCACTGCCGGCAACGCCAGAGTGGAAGAGAGTCCAGCCCCTCTCGGGAGAACTGGTTCCAGAGCCCTTGTTGTGCGTCGAAGTGAGTCCGACTATATCTAGCGCACCTCGCGCACTAGCTCAGGCTCCTTCCCCCCCAGCGAGGTGACGTTCCACGTCCCAAGAGCTAGCTTCTGTAGCCGAGGATCGGACCGCCAAGTGCCCTGCCCTCGGCTGCCGCCCAACTCACATCGCACCCGACCTTTATGACCCCTGCTATGGGTGGTGAGCCCATTGGAGGGGGGACCCACGTTGCCTCTTCGGGCTGTGCCCGGCCGGGCCCCATGGGGACAGGCCCGGCCACCAGGCGCTCGCCATCGTGCCCCACCTCCGGGCCTGGCTCCAGAGGGGGGCCCCGGTGACCAGCGTCCGGGCAAGGGAAATCTGGGTTCCTTGTTTGTTTTCTTCATAAAGGTCTTCGAGCTGCTCTTTGTCTGATCCCTCACCTAGGACCAGTTTGTCTTGTGAGAACCTACCAGGGGGCATAAAGCCCCCGGACAACATAGCTCCTAGGATCATTGGGACACGCAAACTCCTCTACCACGTTAAGGTGGCAGCTCAGAGAGGAGCTCAAAACATAATATTGAATCAAAATCAATGTTATTATGAATTATTGACCTATCCAAGGTTCCCATTACTTCACATCAAATATTCCACTAAGAAAAATATTTTTGGTGGAAGATTTTGCAAATTTGGTAAATAAATAACCCCAAAATGTATATTTTGTTGTTTTCTTACTGTATCAAAACTGAACCGAACCGTGACCTCTAAACCGAGGTACGTACCGAACAGAAATGTTTGTGTACCGTTACACAACTAATATATACTGTATATATATTTTTATTTATTCATATTCATCAAAGAGCAATTTACAATTTCCATTTTACAAATAGTCTGCCATTATCTACAATTAGATTAGAATATAATACAAAAATGTATTGATATTATATTAAATGCTTCATGATTTATGGTTGCCATTCCTGGTCTGTGCTTTAAAAAAAAAAAGATATTAGTAAGTACCATATTTTTCGGAGTATGAGTCGCACCAGGGTATAAGTCGCACCTGCCAAAAATGCATACTAAAAAAAGAAAAAAACATAAGTCGCACTGGAGCCCGGCCAAACTATGAAAAAAACTGCGACTTATAGTCCGGAAAATACGGTACTAAAAAACAAATTTTGATAAATGTATAAATGTACACAGATAAGTCATGTAGCAGGTAAACCACACATTTGTTAAAGATAAAACAAATTGTAGCAGTTTGTTACAAAATTCAGTCATTTCACTTGCATTAGCTGACGCTAATTGGGAGGTTTTAACTCTGCTAATATTTAGCATTAAGCCAGGCAGCTGTGTGAGCGTCTACATATCTACATGTGCACAGCAGGGGACCTGGTTGACTTATGAGAGTAGCGTATGTGTGTTTGCAAGAATGGCACCGTGTTGACTGAGTGACGTCAGTGAGTGAGTGGGCGAGTAAAGAGGGAGAGAGGTAGCTTGTGCACTGCGCAGTAGAGTGATGAACGGGTCTGGTTGTGTCCTGCAAAATTAATAATAAAGCAACCAGATTTTCACGAACCAGCGGCCTCGTCAATCTGACCTGAAAGCGGAACTGAGCAGCCCCATTTACGTGTAAAGTGAGGGGTGTTAACCCCGATGAAAACATCGACCCTGAAGGAAACGTCTCACGCACCCTCTTTATTAACCTGTGGAATTGCCATTTTTTTGCCATTCTTCCTCTCCAAGATGTTATTACTTGTATGCACTTTGTGTGTGCGTTTTGACACACTCAACTCTCACACTCTGTAGTCACCGCCCCACAGCGGCATTTGGATGAAAGAACGGTACCGGTATTTTTCAAATGCAGTATAGTACCGATTTCAATTAATTAGTATTGCGGTACTTTATTAGTACCAGTATACCGTACAACTCTAGTTTAGACTGGCAATTTTTTTCAATCTGTGTCACTTGAGGACAAAAAATCCAAGACTTAATATGCAGTGTAAACGGGGCCTTTGTCTCGGTTTTATTTTGTAAGATCCATTTTAATCCAGTTTTTTGCTCTCTCTCACATTACCGCGGGTATAGTACAGCCATGTAAACAAAACCTATGTCCAGCAAAATGGCTACCCCGTACCCACAATGCATTGCAAAATCACGTGCCCTTTTAAGCCCCATACTCGAGACGTAGGAGTTTTAACGGTGCGCTTAAGGACTGCTGAGTAGGACGCCACTACGCCAGCCAGAAATAATACATTATAGTACCGGTAATACATTTTATTTGCTGTGCACTTTCCATTTAAATAAATCTTAAAGTGCTACAGTACAAAAAAAAAATTAACACAATAAGACCTTAGCCATTAAAACAGATAAAAATCTAAGACTAAAACATTATCAGTTTGTCTATTGATCTTAGTTATTTATAAAGAACATACAGTAGCTTGGTCAAAAGATTTCAGTGTGTGTATAAGTACTTTTAAGCTCATTCAACAATACCGCGATTATAATAACCGTAATATGAAATGTTCATATTGTTACAGCTCTAACCAGGACTATACAAATTATATTCTCTAAAATAGGGGTGTGACAAATAAATGTATTTGTATCGAACCTAATGCAGCTTTACTAAACCAAAAGTTTAGAATTGTTTTCCCAAGTCTACATTGGGTATTGCGCTGCACACCCACACCTATGTGTGACAAAAAGTAGACTATATTTTTATTGTTTATTTGGTAATTGTAATAATTGGATAATTTGTTACCAGCATTTTTATGCTTCAAGTTAAAATCCTTAAACACAAAAGCTAAGCACTTAAGTTTTGCATTTTGTTTACAGAAAATGAACCAAACCGTGGCCTAATACCGAGTTATTTACCAAACCGTGAGGATGCCGTACCGTTACACACCCACTCTAAAAGGACACATGTAGACTCTACTCAAGCTGAGTTGACAACATGTTTTGAAAATTATAAAGCAGTACAGTTCAATGGCCTTTAATCACAGCTTGAATTAAACTTCCAAATCGTCATTGGAGTATCTGACTGAACGGTGGCTCTCTACAGTCTTTGCCAGCTTTCTACAGCATGCTGCTGACTCCACTGAGCTTTACCCGCTCGTCCCCGGATTTTGTTTTCCACTGCACACAGTGCCCCTCAGTGAAGCTTGGTTGTCATAGAAATGTCGGCGGAAACTGCTTTGCCGTCATCCCTGACAGGACATAAAAAATCTGGCATTTTAGAAACCGCTTAAGTCGAGTGTTGCCCCATCCAACTCTCCTTGGAGCCCTTTGTCGGCAACCAGGCGGAATTATGGCAACTCCTAAATTGCCCATATTGTGGTTTCTATTTGCATCTTAAATGAGATGTCCAGTAAATTCAAAATGTGATAGCATCTTGGCTTCCTATCGTACAAGGACACAACAACACAGGGCCCATTATTCTTTGCAGGTCAATCCAACCAGCTGTTTCATACACCAGCAATGACAGTCTCCTCAAAAAAGGACCAATAAGAAGAAACAACCCAATTTTTTTTTAAACAGTCAGTGAATGTGTGTATGGCTGTGCATGTAAAACCCAAGCCATTTTCTTTATTAAAGACACATGAACAATATCTAAACATGGGCTTCAGATGCTCATTCACTGACCGAGTACCAAATTGAAATAAAGTGGGTGATGTTGAAGAGTGGCTTTATGTGCGTGCATAGGTTGAGCGTATCTTTAAGGTTTGAACTAAGAAGAGGGAAAGTCACAATAATCGAACACGAGCACCCTCCAAGCATCGATCTAATTGTGACATACAGCTTCTTTAAAGTGGACCTACTGTATTATGCAAACCCAACTATTCTAACCTATCCATTCCTGTTTTTATGTATTTGGGATCTGCATAAGTCACACAAATTTGAAATAAAACCATGGAGGCATGGCGGAGATATTTATAAAACAATCTTGTTTTCCTTCATACTTACTCCAAACGAGCCATTTGGAATTTTCCCAATGTATGACGTTTTTTCTATTGGTGACGTCAGCGGATATCTCCATATATGGTAACGTTTTACCCGAAGATCTTTGCGTGAGTCCGCCATTGTAGTCAATCAGCATTTTTTCCTCTATCCGCTTGTTGTGGGGCAGACTGTCTCGTACATGCACATGCATCCACTGCTGTTGCCATTTCTAATGCAAAGTAGCGTATAGTTCTATCTTTTATCGGTCAGTAGACTACATAGGGAAGTGCTAAAAACGATGACGGGGAGATGATACAGTTGAAGTGGAGCTATGTAAATAAGACCACCCACAAAACGGATTTTGACCAAAGAACCACCATTACATATTATGAAGACCACAAGGAAGTGTTTCAAATGTAAGAAAAAAAATCATGATATGACCTCTTTAAGCCTTGCCTTGATTGGACGACATAGTCAAATTGTACATTGCCCAACGTCTTCCAGGTCATACAGTTTTCTTTACTTTCTATGGCAGATTATTTTTACCAGCCGAGATATAACGGCAGAGGATATTAATTACCGTACATAAAGGCGGCAACGAGGATAAGACAACATTAACCGAATGACCAACAAAAGCCCTTTTCTGAAAATAGCAGGGTATGTTTGCTTACATTTAACTCGTATGTTTTAAGGATATTCACTCAGCTTTCTGTTGTGTGTTGCTATGCATCTGGTTACTTAAGCATTTGGTGACATATCAGGTATTTTGGACAGCCTTCACACGACTCAGGACTAGAGTTCGCTGGCAAGCGCACCACGATCCAACCCTCAGGCAGTCCTCATATTTGGTCCAGTCCTGTTTGGTCCTGGACCAAGTGCATATATCAGCGCTATTAAACTGAATTGTTATCGGTGCCACATTTCCACAAAAGCTAAAGACCGGGGGCAGGCCTTCTCCCTTCACTATTAGTCTTATGTTGTATATTCTGGAAAACCAGTGTCCTCTACAGCAGACATTTGATTTGATTCATTTTGTCAGGAGTTAAAAGGAGCACTCTGCTGATTTTAAGAACCAACTACAAAAAATCTAGTCAAACAATCATCTCTATGACAGCACTCTAGTGTTTTTGGGAATCTGTTTTTTGAACTGAAATCACAGGCCACCAGTTGAATAGCCCAAATGATGAAAAAGAGAGGACCTTAAATGGAACCTTGAGGAACACCACTAGTATAACTTAAGAAGTTGAACAAATGACTACTGACTGCATCTGTAGTAAACAAGCTACAACAACACCTTACTTATATAAACCACAATACAAATAACTAACAAAAAGGAGAATACTTAATTGGGTGCCTTGGGGAACACTTCAGTCAAGTAAATCACAAGTTTGGACCCCAGTTTTCAACTGTATGGTTGCTAGTGTAACGTATATATGGCTGGGCTATGTATACGATGGTAAACCTCACTCTCTGGCAACCGGGCTGATAGCTCGGGCTTTTAGCCCGGTAGCCAGCACACTCACAACTCAGTTTGGAGTTCCAGGCGGAACTAAAGCTTTGAATTAACCAAGCGGGTTACACAAGTATGGTTGAAATGTCAATGCAAAGATCTGCCAATGTGTTTACAGTAGTTCAAGTTCCTCTATTTGGCCTGAGAGCCGCCAATTGAATAGCCCTGCCGTACACACTTGACCAAATGAACCGTACTAGTAGCGGTAATACACTCCAGACCGCATGCAAATAAGCGAGTGTGCGCGCAAACATATTTTCTTGTGAAATATACTTAACTGAGCAGTTGTAATTTTATCTGTAAGGACGTGTCTGATTATAGCTATAAAAATTATATTGTAATCATGCTGATGGAAGTTTGTTCCCCCCCAATCTTTCATGTGTCTGACTAAACGTACAAACTCCCTGAGCATTCAGTGGACCACATGTGAGCAACATCAGACATGCACACTGTGGCCACACCAGCAGCACACCTGTCCCAAATATGACATAACAAGCATGCCTTATGATTATAATCAAATGAAAACAGTCATTTCCATTAAATTATTTCCTAATTTAGGGGATTTAGCCTACTTGAGCTATGTACTCGTACTGTATGTCTGCAGTGGAAATATTTTCTACCTCTTTCAGAGATCACATTTAGCTCCCCTTAAAACATTCACATGTTGCACAATGCGATGTATGCTATAGCACAAACATGGGATAAAGTGTTCATTCCTATAACTTCCTGTCTGGCAACAGATTGTTTCAGCATCTCTGTAATCTAGTACAGGTTTTCCCCTGATTGCCAAGATATCTGTGGCGCTAGGGCCGTGGTTAAGGGGTGTGGTGGAGGCATGATTACCATGGCCTCATTGTATAATTTGCTATGATTTTCTTTAAAAAGGCTAAAAAATGTATACATAAATTCATCCATTTTCTACCGCTTGTCCCGATTTAAAAGCATATCTGTGTTATTAATTAGTACTAACAGTGGCCAGCTCAGTTGCCTTGTGGTTAGCGTGTCTGTCCTGAGATTGGAAGGTCGGGAGTTTAAACCCCGGCCGAGTCATGCCAAAGACTATAAAAATGGGACCCATTGCCTCCCTGCTTGGCACTCAGCATCAAGGGTTGGAATAGCGGGTTAAATCACCAAAATAATTCCAGAGCGCGGCCACCGCTGCTGCTCACTGCTCCCCTCCCCTCCCAGGGGGTGAACATGGGGATGGGTCAAATGCAGAGGATAATTTCACCACACCTAGTGTGTGTGTGACTATCGTTGGGACTTTAACTTTTAACATACATTTTCTAATAATATATACTTTTTGCTCTATTTTCAATTGTTGCTGCAAAGTACAATGTACTTTGTCGAGAATTTTTCAAGTGTCTATAGACTTTTAGTGACTTTTTCTTCATTAAAAATGAATAGCAACCAATCTAGCATCTTTTTTTGGTGTTATTATAGAATGTACTCGTGTTGAGAGACTATTTCTGTCAGTCGATGCCCGCGATGAACAGCGAGCATGATGTCACACTTGCTTAGCGTTGGACTGTTTCTCCCCAAAAGTCGCCACTGTCCTGTTAATATTTGCACATTTTGTAGATTGCTATTCGCAGGTATATCTCGGATATATCAATGTACGTCCACTTCGCAGACATGCTGCCTCCGCTGCAGACAATACCGTGCATCTTGCCTAGTCGTCACAACATTCTGTTTCGGCAGCGCTGTTACGGCGGCCAAAGTTTCAGTGCATCACTAATCTATAATGCATAAATATTAGGCTATATACTTCCATTCAAACTGCAACAATGTGTTGGTGGGAATGTTTAATTTTAATGTGGTTTTGATTTGATATTAATTGTTCCCATGATCACGAACACACCGTCCGTGCCTAAAAGCAGATTGGCGGAGAATGAGGAAGTGTTGATGTACCGTATTTTCCGCACTATAAGCCGCACCTAAAAACCACAAATTTTCACAAAAGCTGACAGTGCGGCTTATAACCCGGTGCGCCTTATATATGGATTAATATAAATATTTATTTTCATAAAGTTTCGGTC
This sequence comes from Nerophis lumbriciformis, assembly GCF_033978685.3. NCBI lineage: Eukaryota > Metazoa > Chordata > Actinopteri > Syngnathiformes > Syngnathidae > Nerophis > Nerophis lumbriciformis. The sequence continues at coordinate 22,365,957 of NC_084561.2, read as the reverse complement.
TCGCAACTACGGTAAACAGCCGCCATCTTTTTTCCCCGTAGAAGAGGAAGCGCTTCTTCTTCTATGGTAAGCAACTGCCAAGGTAAGCACCCGCCCCCGTAGAAGAGGAAGCGCTTCTTCTTCTACGGTAAGCAACCACCCGCCCCCGTAGAAGAAGAAGCGCGCGGGTATTACGTTTCATTTCCTTTGTGTGTTTACATCTGTAAAGACCACAAAATGGCTCCTACTAAGCGACACGCGTATAACGCAGAATTTAAACTTAAGGCAATAAGTCATGCCGAAGAACACGGAAATAGAGCAGCAGCAAGAGAATATAACATAAATTAATCAATGGTGCGTAGGTGGAGGAAGCAACAAGATGACCTGCGCCAGGTAAAGAAGACAAAACAGAGTTTCCGAGGGAACAAAGCAAGATGGCAACTGTTGGAGGACAAACTCGAACAGTGGGTTGTTGAGCAGAGAGCAGCAAGCAGAAGTGTCAGCACAATCACTATTCGAATGAAGGCAACAGCGCTAGCAAGCGAACTTCACCTGGATGACGAGACGGAGCCGGCCATTTTGGATCCCGTATTCGCCCAACTTTTTAATTCGGACACCGAAGGAGAAGAATTCGAGGGATTTATGAATGAAGAATAACTTCAGAAAGTGAGCGTTATGTTTATTTTGTGTGTTGTGACATTAACGTTCGAGCAACATTAAGTTATTGATGTTGCTATTTTGAATTTTACTATGTTTGTGATTGCACATTTGCACATTACCGTACATTTTGGGAGTGAACAGAGTTGTTAGAACGCTGGTTTTTAATATATTATTAAAGTTTGACTGACCTATCTGACTGTTTTTTTTATATTCCCTTTAGCGCAGTTAGATGCGGCTTATAACACGGGGCGGCTTATAGGTGGACAAAGTTTTGAAATATGCCGTTCATTGAAGGCGCGGCTTATAACCCAGGGCGGCTTATGGTGCGGCAAATACGGTATGTCTGGGGAAGCACAGAGATTAAAATGTGTGCACGGGAGGGAATAGCTGGAATTGGGCTGGTTGTTGGCATAAGATTGACAATAAAAGTTAAAAATAGAACACAACATGAAGCAGCCAAGGAAAAGTAATGTGATCAGAAACAAATATATAGAGATGAATCAAGCAGGCTATGGACATTGGGAACCAAAGCGCCAACACCATCAACAGCATACACGCTGTCCTTCATCGGCGACGCCAGGGTGGAGAAACTATATTGTATGGCCAGGTCGGGGAACTTAAGCAGGTAAATCTACTGTTAAAATGTTGGTTACTGTACTTTTATTAAAGATGTCTTGAATGTTGAAAATGTGAGCAGAAAAGGTTTCCTCTTGTTAATTCAACCTAAACTGTTGGTTGCACTTTATTCAAATAAGATGTGAATGCATTGGCCGTTAATTGTTGTTTACTTGCTTGTTTATATCCATAATTCATTTATATCAAATTCTCCTACAAGAAATAACAGGAATACAGGAAGCTTCACTTGTAAGTATTTATTTCACAGGCACACCGGTTGATTTTTTTTTGCTAAAAAGTAACTGAATCGATTTCAAACCAGTAAAACATTTCGGATTTTATCATTCTAAAAAAAATAATACCGTCTCCGAATCACATCGGCAACGACAAATTCTCAATCGAATCGTTAAAAAAAATCGTTACACTCCCTAGTTGACAAACATTGTTTGATCTGTTGATCACAGAGTTACATTGAAAAAATTGTGCAAAATAAAATATTTTTGTTTCGAGTTTTGGTTGGATTTTATTTTATGCGTGGCATATATTTGCCATAGAGGGAACATTGGCATGGAACGATGGCCCTTCTTAGCCATACACACGGATAAGACACATTGGATGTCTATGTAATGGGTGCGACAAATAAATTACTATTATTGTATACATGGTTAAAACTGGAAATGGGTGCGATAAAGTACTCCTCGAGCAATAATGTATATTTTGGACACTTTGAGCCAGTAAATGCCAGCCAGTCAAGCATGAGTGAGTTTAAGTTTTTCCACAGTGAGAATTCCTCCCATACTTAATACTACTATATCGCAGAAAAGTGCACACGCGTTAACCATTAATTCAATGTTAGCCAATATTAGAGTGACATTACAAAGAAAAGGCTTCCTCTTGTTAATTCAAACCAAACTGTTGGTTGCACTTTATTCAAATAAGATGTGAATGCATTGGGTGTTTATTGTTGTTTACTTGCTTGTTTATATCCATAATTAATTTATATCGAATTACCCTACAAGAAATAACAGGGATATAGGAAACTTCACTTGCAGTGTCCAGTATTTATTTAACAGGCACACCGGTTGATTTTTTTTGCTAAAAAGTAACTGAATCGATTTCAAATCACTAAAACATTTCGGATTGTATCGTTCTAAAAAAAAACAATACCGTCTCTGAATCATATCGGCAACCACAAATTCTGAATGGAATCGTTAAAACAAATCGTTACACTCCCTGGTTAACAAACACTGTTTGATCTGTTGATCACATAGCTACATTGAAAAAATCGTACAGAATAAAATATTTTGTTTGGATATTATTTTGTGCGCAGCATATATTTGCTGTGCGCAGAGGACGCGTGAGCAATGCGCAATTGCGCAGGCGCGCACCATATAGGGAACATTGGCATGGAACCATGGCCCTTCTTAGCAATACACACGGATAAGATGCATTGGATGTCTATGTAATGGGTGCGACAAATACATTATTATTATTGTTATTATTATACATGATTAAAACTGGAAATGGGTGCGACAACAAAGCACTCATTGAGCAATAATGTATATTTTGGACACTTTGAGCCAGTAAATGCCATTCAATCAAGCATGAGTGAGGTTAAGTTTTTCCACATTGAGAATTCCTCCCATACTTAATACTACTATATCGCAGAAAAGTGCACACGCGTTAACCATTAATCCAATGTTAGCCAATATTAGAGTGACATTACAAAGAAAAGGTTTCCTCTTGTTAATTCAACCCAAACTATTGGTTGCACTTTATTCAAATAAGATGTGAATGCATTGGCTGTTTATTGTTGTTTACTTGCTTGTTTATATCCATAATTCATTTATATTGAATTACCTTACAAGAAATAACAGGAATATAGGAAACGTCACTTGCATTTAGGGATGTCCGATAATATCGGACTGCCAATATTATCGGCCGATAAATGCCTTAAAAGGTAATATCGGAAATTATCGGTTTCAAAATTATCGGTATCGGTTTAAAAATCAATATTTATGACTTTTTAAAATGCTGCTGTGTACACGAACGTAGGGAGAACTACAGAGCGCCAATAAACCTTAAAGGCACTGCCTTTGCGTGCCGGCCCAGTCACATAATATCTACGGCTTTTCACACACACAAGTGAATGCCATGCATACTTGGTCAACAGCCATACAGGTCACACTGAGGGTGGCCGTATAAACAACTTTAACACTGTTACAAATATGCGCCACACTGTGAACCCACACCAAACAAGAATGACAAACACATTTCGGGAGAACATCCGCCCCGTAACACAACATAAACGGGGCGGTATAGCTCGGTTGGTAGAGCGGCCGTGCCAGCAACTTGAGGGTTACAGGTTCGATCCCCGCTTCTGCCATCCTAGTCACTGCCGTTGTGTCCTTGGCCAAGACACTTTACCCACCTGCTCCTAGTGCCACCCACACTGGTTTAAATGTAACTTAGATATTGGGTTTCACTATGTAAAGCGCTTTTTGTCACTTGAGAAAAAGCGCTACATAAATGTAATTCACTTCACTTCACTAAACACAACAGAACAAATACCCAGAACCCCTTGCAGCACCAACTCTTCCGGGATGCTACAATATACATCCCGCGCTACCCCCTAACCCCCCACCTCAACCCCGCTCACCTCAACCTCCCCATGCTCTCTCAGGGAGAGCATGTCCCAAATTCCAAGCTGCTGTTTTGAGGCATGGTAAAAAAAATAATGCACTTTGTGACTTCAATAATAAATATGGCAGTGCCATGTAGGCATTTTTTTCTATAACTTGAATTGATTTATTTTGGAAAACCTTGTTACAATGTTTAATGCATCACAACAAAATTAGGCATAATAATGTGTTAATTTCACTACTGTATATATCGGTATCGTTGATGTCGGAATCGGTAATTAAGAGTTGGACAATATCGGAATATCTGATATCGGCAAAAAAGCCATTATCGAACATCTCGACTTGCATTGTCCAATATTTATTTCACAGGCACACCGGTTGATTGTTTTTGCTATAAAGTAACTTAATTGATTTCAAATCACTAAATCATTCCGGATTGTATCATTCTAAAAAAATGTAATACCGTCTCTGAATCATATCGCCAACCACAAATTCTGAATTGAATTGTTAAAAAAAAATGTTACACTCCCTAGTTGACAAACATTGTTTGATTTGTTGATCACATAGCTACATTGAAAAAATCGTACAGAATAAAATATTTTGTTTCGAGTTTTGGTTGGATTTTATTTTGTGCGCAGCATATATTTGCTGTGCGCAGAGGACGCGTGAGCAGTGCGCAATTGCGCAGGCGCGCACCATAGAGGCAACATTGGCATGGAACGATGGCCCTTCTTAGCCATACACACGGATAAGATGCATTGGATGTCTATGTAATGGGTGCGACAAATACATTATTATTATACATGATTAAAACTGGAAATGGGTGCGACAACAAAGCACTCATTGAGCAATAATGTATATTTTGGACACTTTGAGCCAGTAAATGCCAGCCAATCAAGAATGAGTGAGGTTAAGTTTTTCCACATTGAGAATTCCTCCCATACTTAATACTACTATATCGCAGAAAAGTGCACACGCGTTAACCATTAATCCAATGTTAGCCAATAGTAGCGTGACATTACAAAGAAAAGGTTTCCTCTTGTTAATTCAACCCAAACTGTTGGTTGCACTTTATTCAAATAAGATGTGAATGCATTGGCTGTTTATTATTGTTTACTTGCTTGTTTATATCCATAATTCATTTATATCAAATTACCCTACAAGAAATAACAGGAATATAGGAAACTTCACTTGCAGTGTCCAGTATTTATTTCACAGGCCCACCGGTTGATTTTTTTTGCTAAAAAGTAACTGAATCGATTTCAAATCACTAAATCATTTCGGATTGTATCGTTCTAAAAAAACAATACCGTCTCGGAATCATATCGGTAACCACAAATTCTGAATCGAATCGTTAAGACGAATCGTTACACTCCCAAGTTGACAAACATCGTTTGATCTGTTGATCACATAGCTACATTGAAAAAAAAATCGTACAGAATAAAATATTTTGTTCGGATATTATTTTGTGCGCAGCATATATTTGCTGTGCGCAGAGAACGCGTGAGCAGTGCGCAATTGCGCAGGCGCGCACCATAGAGGGAACATTGGCATGGAACGATGGCACTTCTTAGCCATACACACGGATAAGATGCATTGGATGTCTATGTAATGGGTGCGACAAATACATTATTATTATTGTTATTATTATACATGATTAAAACTGGAAATGAGTGCGACAACAAAGCACTCATTGAGCAATAATGTATATTTTGGACACTTTGAGCCAGTAAATGCCAGCCAGTCAAGCATGAGTGAGTTTAAGTTTTTCCACAGTGAGAATTCCTCCCATACTTAATACTACTATATCGCAGAAAAGTGCACACGCGTTAACCATTAATCCAATGTTAGCCAATATTAGAGTGACATTACAAAGAAAAGGTTTCCTCTTGTTAATTCAACCCAAACTGTTGGTTGCACTTTATTCAAATAAGATGTGAATGCATTGGCTGTTTATTGTTGTTTACTTGCTTGTTTATATCCATAATTCATTTATATCGAATTCCCCTACAAGACATAACAGGAATATAGGAAACTTCACTTGCATTGTCAAGTATTTATTTCACAGGTTGATTTTTTTTGCTAAAAAGTAACTGAATCGATTTCAAATCACTAAATCATTTCGGATTGTATCGTTCTAAAAAAAACAATATCGTCTCTGAATCATATCGGCAACCACAAATTCTGAATCGAATCGTTAAAACAAATCGTTACACTCCCTAGTTGACAAACATTTGTTTGATGTGTTGATCACATAGCTACATTGAAAAAAATCGTACAGAATAAAATATTTTGTTTGGATATTATTTTGTGCGCAGCATATATTTGCTGTGCGCAGAGAACGCGTGAGCAGTGCGCAATTGCGCAGGCGTGCACCATAGAGGGAACATTGGCCCTTCTTAGCCATACACACGGATAAGATGCATTGGATGTCTATGTAATGGGTGCGACAAATACATTATTATTATACATGATTAAAACTGGAAATGGGTGCGACAACAAAGCACTCATTGAGCAATAATGTATATTTTGGACACTTTGAGCCAGTAAATGCCAGGCAATCAAGCATGAGTGAGGTTAAGTTTTTCCACATTGAGAATTCCTCCCATACGTAATACTACTATATCGCAGAAAAGTGCACACGCGTTAACCATTAATCCAATGTTAGCCAATATTAGAGTGACATTACCAAATAGTACGGCGGTAGCGGGGTTTCTTTGACCAGTGTGGCAGGTTTCAGGCCACCACCCTGGCTAAGCAAGCAGCACAGCTAGGAGAGGACGAGCCTCTCCCCCAGCGCCTTGTCGCGGCTCCTTAGCCTTAGCCACTGGTAGTGTACTAGCTTAGCTTAGCCGGACACCAGCGCCACTCCAAAAAAAAAAGCTTTCCCGGGTAGTTTTTAATTGCATTGGACTTTAAACTTCGCCAGAGGAGGGTAAATACCGGGTGTGTATATCTTTGTGTGCTCGTGTGTAGCTTGACGTATGCAGCGAGGCTGAATGGAGCGCTAGAGTGAGGCTAGTTAGCGGTAAATGCCGATGTATGAGTGGCCAGCTAGCATAGCTCCAGAGCCAAACAAGTCGACTTGTATAGCAGCAGGAGCAGGAGCAGCGTCCCCCCTCCTCCTCCTCCCTCCTATTCCAGCCACTACAACAGAGGATTCATTCCTGCCCTGCCAGCGAGAAAGCCGCCGGTATTTTCACCGTGAAAAGTTCAGAATCCAAAAGGCGAGCAAAAAGCCACGGTACCTGATTCTCCATGTTTCTCCGGCCTCAAGTGGTTGTTGTATTTATTTACGGCGGCGTTTGTGGAGCGTCCACCCTGCCTCGGCTCCTCATTGTGTGTCAATCCAGCCGAGAAGCGGAAGGCAGACGACTCCCCTCCCCGTCCAGACGGCCCGCTGGCAGGCAACCAAAACAGAAAGCTCTCTTGGCCAATGGAAGAGCTGGGATTTCCGGCTCTCTTGAATATAACCAATCAGAGTCCTTGAAAGGCGGGCTTTACTCTTCCTGCAAATACAAAAGAAGCTTTTGGTGATGGTATTCTCGAGTGACAGGGGATATGTCCCAATGGCTGCAGCTTTGATTTAATTGTAAAAATACACATGGTGTTAATTGATAATCTATTATTAATCATTGCAAAAACGTATTGTTTCAATCAAGGTCTAAACCAGTGGTTCTTAACCTTGTTGGAGGTACCGAACCCCACCAGTTTCATATGCGCATTCACCGAACCCTTCTTTAGTGAAAAATAAAATGTTTTTTTTTTTTTCAAATTCAAGACAATATGTTTTATATATATATATATATACATATATATATGTTTTTGGTAACACTTTAGTATGGGGAACATATTCTAAGTAACAAAGACTTAATTTAGAGTTATTTGGACACTAGGGGAACATAGGGCAGCACGGTGGAACAGGGGTTAGTGCGTCTGCCTCACAATACGAAGGTCATGAGTAGTCCTGGGTTCAATCCCGGGCTCGGGATCTTTCTGTGTGGAGTTTGCATGTTCTCCCCGTGACTGCGTGGGTTCCCTCCGGGTACTCCGGCTTCCTCCCACCGCCAAAAACATGCACCTGGGGATAGGTTGATTGGCAACACTAAATTGGCCCTAGTGTGTGGATGTGAGTGTGAATGTTGTCTGTCTATCTGTGTTGGCCCTGCGATGAGGTGGCGACTTGTCCAGGGTGTACCCCGCCTTCCGCCCGAATGCAGCTGAGATAGGCTCCAGCACCCCCCGCGACCCCAAAAGGGACAAGCGGTAGAAAATGGATGGATGGATGGATGGACACTAGGGGAACATAGGGCAGCACGGTGGAAGAGGGGTTAGTGCGTCTGCCTCACAATACGAAGGTCATGTGTAGTCCTGGGTTCAATCTCGGGCTCGGGATCTTTCTGTGTGGAGTTTGCATGTTCTACCCGTGACTGCGTGGGTTCCCTCCGGGGTGTACCCCGCCTTCCGCCCAATTGTAGCTGAGATAGGCTCCAGCGCCCCCCGCGACCCCGAAGGGAATAAGCGGTAGAATATGGATGGATGGATAGGGGAACATATTCTAAGTAATAAAGACTTAATTTAGAGTTATTTGGTTCGGGTTAGGGTCAGGTTTATAATAAGGCCATGCCGAATAAGGCATTAATAAGTACTTAATAATGACTAGTTAAGAGCCAATATGTTACTAATTTGCATGTTAATAAGCAACTAATTAATGGTGAATATGTTCCCCATACTAAAGGGTTACCATGTTTTTTTTACCGGTGCATAAAATGAGCCGTGCATGAACATTACCTTGTTCAAACAACAAAACCAACACAGTGCATAAACTCTCAACAAATGACACACCTGCAAATCAGTCAGCTGTTGCCGTATCCGTAATATGCCGATAGGGAGAAGTTTGTATTTACACGATGAGTCGGGTGTGTTTTGACCTCCGCCGAACCCCTGAGGCCGACTCACCGAACCCAGGTTAAGAACCACTGGTCTAAACTCATTCTCCTTCTATGCCACATCAATATGGAATGCACTCCCAACAGGTGTAAAAGTAAGTGCATCTCTATCCTCCTTCAAAACTGCACTAAAACAACTTCAACCCTTGACTAACACCCTCCCCCTTCCACATCCCACCTCCTCGGATTGTAAATAACCAAATGTAAATAATCAAATGTATTTCTAATGTATATACTTGTTCTTATGCTTTCTGAACTCACTATGTTCTCTGATCGCTGTACATATCCTACCAAGTCAGACCTACACTGTTTCAATGCCCATTTCTCTGATGATGCAATTGTTGATGACTGAAGTATGCTGTTATCAACCAAACCCTCCTCATCCCACCCCCGGATTGTAAATAATGTAAATAATTCAATGTATATACTCTGATGATTAACTTGTGTAATGACTGTATTATGATGATAGTATATATTTGTACCATGAATTGATTTACGTGGAACCTGACTTAAAGAAGTTGAAAAACGTATTCGGGTGTTACCATTTAGTGGTCAATTGTACGGAATATGTACTGTACTGTGCAATCTACTAATAAAAGTTTCAATCAATCAATCAAGGTTTATTTATATAGGGGCACGGCGTGGTGCGGTTGGGAGAGTGGCCGTGCTAGCAACTAGAGATGTCCGATAATATCTGCCGTTAAATGCTTTAAAATGTAATATCGGAAATTATGACTTTTTAAAACGCCGCTGTACGGAGTGGTACATGGACGTAGGGAGAGGTACAGAGCGCCAATAAACCTTAAAGGCACTGCCTTTGCGTGCCGGCACAGTCACATAATATCTACGGCTTTTCACACACACAAGTGAATGCAGGCATACTTTGTCAACAGCCATACAGGTCACACTGAGGGTGGCCCTATAAACAACTTTAACACTGTTACAAATATGCTCCACACTGTGAACCCACACCAAACAAGAATGACAAACACATTTCAGGAGAACATCCGCACCGTAACACAACATAAACACAACAGAACAAATACCCAGAACCCCTTGCAGCACTAACTCTTCCGGGACGCTACAATATACACCCCCCCCCCCGCCCCCAACCCCGCCCACCTCAACCTCCTCATACTCTCTCAGGGAGAGCATGTCCCAAATTCCAAGCTGCTGTTTTGAGGCATGTTAAAAAAAATAATGCACTTTGTGACTTCAATAATAAATATGGCAGTGCCATGTTGGCATTTTTTTTTCCATAACTTAAATTGATTTATTTTGGAAAACCTTGTTACATTGTTTAATGCATCCAGCGGGGCATCACAACAAAATTAGGCATAATAATGTGTTAATTCCACGACTGTATATATCGGTATCGGTTGATATCGGTATCGGTAATAAAGAGTTGGACAATATCGGATTTTCCGATATTGGCAAAAAAGCCATTATCAGACATCTCTACTAGCAACCTGAGGGTTCCTGGTACGATCCCCAGCTTCTACCGGCCGAGTTCTTGAGCTAGACACACCCTTACTCCTGAGGGTTAGCGCCTTGTATGGCAGCTCCCGCCATCCGTGTGTGAATGTGTGTGTGTGAATGGATGAATGTGGAAATAGTGTACTTTTAGTACCTTGAAAGTAGAAAAGCGCTATACAAGTATAACCCATTTACCTTATAGCCCTAAATCACAAGTGTCTCAAAGGGCTGCACAAGCCACAACAACATCCTCGGCTCCGATCCCACATCAGGACAAGGAAAAACTCAACCCAATGGGCTACAATGAGAAACCTTGGAGGGGACCGCAGATGTGGGGACCCCAATGTTGTCTGTCTATCTGTGTTGGCCCTGTGATGCGACTTGTCCAGGGTGTACCCCGCCTTCCGCCCGAATGCAGCTGAGATAGGCTCCATCACCCCCCGCGACCCCAAAAGGGACAAGCGGTAGAAAATGGATGGATGGATATAATCTTATTCATCTCATTATGTGAATCATAACTTACTTAACTATTTATATACGTATGAGAACTGTTGTATTTAATATTCACAGTTTTAACTATGTTATAAATGGAGAACAGGAAGTGAACAAACGTGTTAGTAATTATTATGATGTAGAAAAGGTGTATGATCAAAAAAGCTCTGCTTCTTCCTACTCCTTTTCGGAAAAGTTGTAGTGAGAAATTGAAATAATGTGATGTATCATATTGTAACTGTTTGCATGTTTATAATAAAGCTAAAGTTAAAGTCCCAACGATAGTCACACACACACTAGGTGTGGTGCAATTATCCTCTGCATTTGACCCATCCCCATGTTCACCGCCTGCGAGGTGAGGGGAGCAGTGAGCAGCAGCGGTGGCCACGCTCGGGAATCATTTGGTGATTTAACCCCCAATTCCAACCCTTGATGCTAAGTGCCAAGCAGGGAGGCAATGGGTCCCATTTTTATACCAAAACAGAAAGCTCTCTTGGCCAATGGAAGAGCTGGGATTTCCGGCTCTCTCTCTCAGAGTCCTCGAAAGGCGGGCTTTACTCTTCCTGCAAATACAAATGAAGCTTTTGGTGATGGTATTCTCAAGTGACAGGGGATATGTCCCAATGGCTGCAGCTTTGATTTAATTGTAAAAATACACATGGTGTTAATTGATAATCTATTATTAATCAATGTTTCATATACACTTACAATGTATCTATTGAATAAAAAAATGCTCAATTTCAATAATTTGGTGCATTTGCAAACAGCTAAAATTATGCACAAACCTGCTCCCCAAAATTTTTTCTCAACAAAAGAGAATAAATATATCATAATACATTTGTATGTACTTACACCACTTAAGACCTTTAGCACATCAGTATGTGGAATTAATTTATATGGAATGGATTAAGTAAATACATCAAACAATGTACTAATAATATGATCCAGTTTAAGAAACTGTTCAAGCTGAAAGGGTTTGCAAAGTACAAAGAAGAAGAGTCCTGATAAACAACTTGAACTTTAATGAAATTGAGATAATCTTATTCATCTCATTATGTGAATCAATTTTGTATTTGTTTATTTGAAGAACAATGTGCAGTTACATTAAGAAGATGGCTGCACCAGATTTAGCACCATGCTAATTTCCATCTGTAGTCCTTTTATGGTGCATCTATAACATCCACAATAAAATCACACAGGATTGAAAATACACAACAATATTAAAATTACATTATGATAAACAATTTCTAAAAGACAAGTACAATACATAGAGGTTATATGATTACAAATCAGTGGGCGGTCAAGTTACAGTATTTTAGCAGCTTCATTTAAAGTGCAGAAGTATATAAAGTGCAGCAGTTTTTATCAAATTCCACATACAGTGCAGGAGCCATCAGATGATACCCATACGGGTATCATTCATTAGCCATATACCCCATTGATATTGCATACATAAAAAAGTGTGCGATGTTACAAGATTGGATCTGGTGGCCAACAGACTGCTCCCGCCAGGGTATCATCAACTCACTTAACTATTTATTTATGAGAACTGTTGTATTTATTATTCACAGTTTTAACTATGTTATAAATGGAGAACAGGAAGTGAACAAATGTGTTAGTAATTATTATGACGTAGAAAAGTGGTATGATCAAATAAGCTCTGATTCTTCCTTCCCCTTTTCGGACAAGTTGTAGTGAGAAATTGAAATAATTTCATATTGTAAATGTTTGCATGTTTAAAATAAACTTAAACAACAATCATTTTGTCGTCATAATATATTGACAAAATAAAACCTGCTTTTCTTGCTTTGCTGTCTGAGATTTCAATGCATTTGTTATTCACGGCTACCAAGAGTAATTGTGTATTCAGAAAATCAACTAATGCGCTTAATTTATTGATGAGCCATCCTCTTCATGGTGCAAACAGGAAATAAACTGTCCTAATGACAAACAGTCTGACTGGATTTTTCATACAGCTTTACTTTGTCAGTATATTTATAAGTGCATTGAAGGTATAATAGTATCTATAACAGTGCTTCTCAAACTTTTTTTCCCCAAGTAAAGCCTCTGAAAACATTTGGCTCTCCAACACTAAAATACAGTAGCGTAGTAGATCTAAGTATTCATTAAAACAGGGCAGAGGTTTTATTTAACAAGTGTATTTAATATTTTGGGCTACTGTAACATTACTCAAAGTTTGAATAGTAGCACTGTATTTTAACATTGGAAAATAAAACACTGTACTTAAATAATAAATCAACTCTTTGGAGTACCACAAGATGGAGCCCGCGGACCACAGTTTGAGAATCACTGCTCTATCAAATAAAATGATGACCCAGCTCATGGATTGACACATTGGAGATACGCTCGAGCGCACTTTAAGAACACCATGCAAAAAATATGTACCAATAAAAACATTAGAAAGGAAACAAAAAAAAATAGATAGCTAAAATCTAATTTAATATTGACTCTTGGCACTTGTTTATAAAATTTTAAATTAACTTTAATGAGATACTGATTTTCAACAAAAAAATACATCCAAAAGTGTGCACAGTATTTGTTTATCGTCTTGGTTATCGTACCGCCAAACATTGTCCGCAACAACCTAGTCAGAGTCAAGTGCCCAAACAAAGAATCCCACACGTTTAGAGAAGGGAATTGTTAAGATTTTTCTGGTTCTGATTTCACTTTCGATTCTGCTTAATGATTTGGTTCCTTAACGGTTCTCCTATTGATTCTTATTTGGAAAAACAAGAGAAAAAAAGGGTGTATTTGCATCAATTTAGTTTAGTTTAGTTTAGAGGTGACATGACCTTACAAAACCTACAGTAAGGTCTCAAGAGGGACATATGTAGTATAGAAGAAAACAATTTAACTATTTTGTGAAGATAAGAAATTAATATTCTTCTGTAGAATTTAATCATGTGCAAATTACACAAGAATGTAACATTTACAAACCCCGTTTCTATATGAGTTGGGAAATTGTGTTAGATGTAAATATAAACGGAATACAACGATTTGCAAATCATTTTCAACCCATATTCAGTTGAATATGCTACAAAGACAACATATTTGATGTTCAAACTGAAAAAGCATTTTTTTTTTTTGCAAATAATCATTAACTTTAGAATTTGATGCCAGCAACACGTGACAAAGAAGTTGGGAAAGGTGGCAATAAATACTGATAAAGTTGAGGAATGCTCATCAAACACTTAATTGAACATCCCACAGGTGAACATGCAAATTGGGAACAGGTGGGTGCCATGATTGGGTATAAAAGTAGATTCCGAGAAATGCTGAGTCATTCACAAACAAGGATGGGGCGAGAGTCACCACTTGGTCAACAAATGCGTGAGCAAATTGTTGAACAGTTTAAGAAAAACCTTTCTCAACCAGCTATTACAAGGAATTTAGGGATTTCACCATCTACGGTCCGTAATATCATCAAAGGGTTCAGAGAATCTGGAGAAATCACTGCACGTAAGCAGCTAAGCCCGTGACCTTCGATCCCTCAGGCTGTACTGCATCAACAAGCGACATCAGTGTGTAAAGGATATCACCACATGGGCTCAGGAACACTTCAGAAACCCACTGTCAGTAACTACAGTTGGTCGCTACATCTGTAAGTGCAAGTTAAAACTCTCCTATGCAAAGCGAAAAGTGTTTATCAACAACACCCAGAAGCGCTGTCGGCTTCGCTGGGCCTGAGCTCATCTAAGATGGACTGATACAAAGTGGAAAAGTGTTCTGTGGTCTGACGAGTCCACATTTCAAATTGTTTTTGGAAACTGTGGACGTTGTGTCCTCCGGACCAAAGAGGAAAAGAACCATCCAGATTGTTATAGGCGCAAAGTTGAAAAGCCAGCATCTGTGATGGTATGGGGGTGTATTAGTGCCCAAGACATGGGTAACTTACACATCTGTGAAGGTGCCATTAATGCTGAAAGGTACATACAGGTTTTGGAGCAACATATGTTGCCATCCAAGCAACGATACCATGGACGCCCCTGCTTTTTTCAGCAAGACAATGCCAAGCCACGTGTTACATCAACGTGGCTTCATAGTAAAGAGTGCGGGTACTAGACTGGCCTGCCTGTAGTCCATACCTGTCTCTGAAAAACTTAAGCTGTACATCAAGCAAGAATGAGAAATAATTCCACCTGAGAAGCTTAAAAAATGTGTCTTCTCAGTTCCCAAACGTTTACTGAGTGTTGTTAAAAGGAAAGGCCATGAAACACAGTGGTGAACATGCCCTTTCCCAACTACTTTGGCACGTGTTGCAGCCATGAAATTCCAAGTGAATTATTATGAGTTTGAACATCAAATATCTTGTCTTTGTAGTGCATTCAATTGAATATGGGTTGAAAAGGATTTGCAAATCATTGTATTCCGTTTATATTTACATCTAACACAATTTCCCAACTCATAAGGAAACGGGGTTTGTAGTAACATGTGATATTAACTTATTACATGCAAAGTGAGATATGTCAAGCCTTTATTGGTTATAATTTTGATGATTATGGCTCACAGTTTATGACAACTTTGAATTGAACATTTTAGAAAATGTAAGGTTTCCAAAACTGTAAGCCATGATGATCAACATTGTAACAAATAAAGACTTGACATATGTCTCTTTGCATGTAATGAGTTTAATTTCACATTTTAAGTTAATTGCTGACATGAATGGACTTTTACACTTTTACACCATATTGTAATTTCAAGAGTTTGACCTGTTTAATATAATGACTGAGACACATTTTGGTTCCAGGAAAACATGCAACTTTTCTCCGACTGCAAATGAACACTCACCTACCGAAAACGCAAACGTTTGACCACAAAACTGAGTCGCTGCGAGGTGACATTCGTTTAACGGCAGACGTGCACTTGGGCGAGTACTTCCCGCCATGGAACAAATCAGAATCTCTTTCTCGTCATGTTCATTGAAATAAGAAGGCTTTAATTTCATCCATCCATTTATTTTCTACCGCTTGTCCCTTTCGGGGTTCAATTTAACAAATAATAACGCCAACACGATAGGCTGTGTTAGTTAGTACCTGTTGTAGCGTAACAGCTGCTGGGATGAGTTCGGAGCGGTTCAAAAATGCGACTTTCATTTACAAATATTTTATGCTCCATCCATCCATCCATCCATCCATCCATCCATCTCTGCCGCTTATCCGAAGTCGAGTCGGGGGCAGCAGCCTAAGCAGAGAGGCCCAGACTTCCCTCTCCCCGGCTACTTCGTCTAGCTCTTCCTGGGGGATCCTGAGGCGTTCCCAGGCCAGCTGGGAGACGTAGTCTCTCCACCGTGTCCTGGTCTTCCCCGTGGTCTCCTACCGGTTGGACGAGCCCTAAACACCTCCACAGGGAGGCGTTCAGGGGGCATTCTGACCAGATGCCCAAACCACAACATCTGGCTCCTCCCGAATGACAGAGTTTCTCACCCTATCTCTAAGGGAGAGCCCCGCCCCCCGACGGAGGAAACTCATTTCGGCCGCTTGTACCCGTGATCTTGTCCTTTCGGTCATAACCCAAAGCTCATGCAGTGGTCCCCAGAGGCGTGATGCTCAGGCCCACTTTGTGGACACACCCTGACATCACCCAACCACTACCCGCTGCCTTGTGGGTTAGTCTGGGAAGACAAAAGGCTAGGGGAGCACACCCCGAGAGAAAAGCAAGTGCCATAGGCGGTCCTCCGACAGACCGGAGCTCCGGCAGCCTCCTGCAGCTGTGAGGAGGTGCCGGTCGTCCTGGGTTTCCCTTGCCACCGGATACAGCTCCCCACAGCGAAGACGTGACGTTGAAGTCTGCGCGTCTCCCTCGTCGAAAAAGACCTCAACAGCGGAGTGGGCGGATGATAGTTGCATAGAAGCTCCACAACGGTCACAAAGGCGGAAGAAGGCTGCAGCAAAGATGGGCCCCCAATTGTCTTGGTCTTCATGCCAATGGACCCTGGCCTTCTCTTTTCCAAGAACAGTGTGGTGGCTGTCTGTGCACCAGTCTCCCCACTTTAAAAGATTTCACGCCCAGGCGTTCTCCTGTAGTCAATCCCACCAACAGAAGGACAATAATACTTGTTTCGAGTGATCGCCGACGAACCCAAAGCTCATGACCATAGGTGAGGATGGGAACGTAGATCGACCGGTAAATTGAGAGCTTTGCCTTCCGGCTGAGCTCCTTTTTCACCATGACGGACCGATACAGCGTTCGCATTACTGCATACGCTGCACCGATCCGCCTGTCGATCTCATAATCCACTCTTCCCTCACTCGTGAACAAGACCCCGAGGTACTTTAACTCCTCCACTTGGGGCAGGGTCTCCTCCCCAACCCAGAGATGGCACTCCACCCTTTTGCATGCTGAAATGCCCATCCATCCATCCATTTTCTACCGCTTATTCCCTTTGGGGTCGCGGGGGGAGCTGGAGCCTATCTCAGCTACAATCGGGCGGAAGGCGGGGTACACCCTGGACAAGTCGCCACCTCATCGCAGCATGCTGAAATGTTTCAGCATATTGCTCGTATGTCCTCTTGATGAAATAGCACCCTTTTATTTATTTTAAGTAGCGCTATTGCAATCTTTTCTAGTAAAATGTTAGTGTTTGCACTGCCATTTCGCAATCCCACGTCACTACGCACGTTGGTAATGACGTCATCACCACCCGGAAGAATCGTCAAAGGAATCGTTTGAAAAAATGTCAAGTGATTCCAAGGAATTGATACACTGGGAACCGCTTCTGAACAAGAACCGGTTTTTGATTCCAACCTTACATGCATTGGTGACTCAGTCGATGTGCTTTTTGTATAGCTCGTGACTGCAAAATAGCCCTTCATGGGGCCAAATAAAGTTGCGAGTAGTAGAACCTTTAGAATGAAGGTGAGAAACACTATTGAATTTAAGAAAGAACTCCATGTGGCTCCGCCCATTGCCGCCTTTTCCAACAAGAGTCTTTAATAAAAGGTAAAAGTGAGGTTAAAATTTAATTTCTTAATTTTGCTGGTCTAGTGTTCATTTTGTGTGATAAAACAAACGATTTAACTGACATTTTCGTCGACGAATAAAAACGAGACTGAAGTGTTGACAGATCCGACATGATTCCGTCTTGTAGATGGGTGGGACAAGTTGAGTTTGAGTTAGAGATTATTTTTATTTGGAACATGCATGCATACAACATGATACATCACAATTTCCAGTATCTCTTTTCAACATGTTCGAAAAGGAGTAGGAAGAAGCCGAGCTTATTTAATCCTACCCTTTTTCTTTTACATAACAGTTGCTAAAACTTTTGTTCACTTCCTGTTCTCAATTTATTCACAATATACTCCATAAGTAATCACAATACAAATAAATAAATAAATAAATAATACTCGGTGAAGTAAGTCACATTTCATATGGTGAGATGAGTAAGATTATTTTGAAAATGAATGGATGGATTAAATAAATTCAGAATGTTTATCATGGTTCTTCTTCTTTGTACTTTGTAAACACTTTTAAGTTTGAAGGGTTTCTTGAAGTGGATCGTATTAGTACATTGTTTGATTGCTTTGCTTAATCCATTCCATAATTTAATTCCACATACTGATATACTGAAGGTCTTAAGTGTTGTACGTGCATACAAATGTTTTAAATTACATTTTTCTCTAAGATTATATTTCTCCTCTTTTTTTTGAGAAGAATTGTTGTATATTCTTGGGTAGCAGGTTATAGTTTGCTTTGTGTATAATTTTAGCTGTTTGCAAATTCACTATGTCATGGAATTTCAGTATTTTTGATTCAATAAATAAAGGGTTTGTGTGTTCTCCATATTCAACATTATGTATTATTCTAACTGATCTTTTTTGTAACACCGTTGATGAATGAAGTGTACTTTTGTAGTTATTTCCCCATATTTCTACACAATAAAGTTGGGAATATATCCAATTACATCCCTTTAACAACATACATATGAAAGAGGGTTGGGGGTTAGCTACGAAGGAAAGCCAATCAGATGCTTCTCCTTGTGAGATGTGGACGTTGAATTTCTCACCGCCAAAACAATAATGTGTGGATCTAACATGTTCCACATCGTAATATGTATACACCTCGGAGAAAGTAAAGAGGACACATTTTATTTTTACTGCTATGCCATCAGCAGGCGAGTCATCAACCATAACATCTTCACAACTGTAGGTTAAATCTATGTGTATTTGCTGCTCCCCGTTTGAACAAATTATACTGAAAGGCATGCATTGTAACTCTGTTTCACAATGCACATACATATCTGCTTTGACAGACACGTTGCATAAAAAATTGAAAAAGTGCCTGAAAGATATTTATTGGCATTGACCTGTGGAGCTAGAAATGACTAACATTCCTGACCATAATATTTTGCTTACTTTTGTGTTAAACTAATGCTTTGCAGGTAGTCTAAATAAAGGTGCTTTCATATAAACTTAAAAATTGTATATTTAAGTCGACTAAATTTACTGTAATTTTAGCTGACTAAAATGTTGTGTAGTTTTGTTGACTAAAATTGAACCAAGTTAGATGACTGGAATTAGACTACAACTAAAATACATTTTCATTAAAAAACTATGACTAAAACTGAACAAAACTGTTGTCAAAATGAACACTGCAATGGTTATTAAAATGTATTCCACATTGGTTTCTGCATGTAAATTATAATTATGATCATCATTGCCATTGTAATTCTGCTACTAATTGTGTCTAAATACTACACATATATATATATATATATATATATATATATATATATATATATATATATATACACTACTGTGGAGGGGGGCGTGGCCTGCGGGCCTGCAGCGGAACGGGGAGTGCCAGGACCGGCCTCGAAGTCAGCGACAGGTGCGTAGATGGCCCAGGTGCGCCTTGCTGTCTAATCACCTGTCGCTCTGTATAAGCAGCAGCCGGGAGGAGAGAGGTGGTTGGAGCTGGGGGAGAGCGAGAGCGAGACAGACAGACCCAACAAGACAATTGCTGGAAAGCAACCTGCGGCAATATTTACAAAATAAAAATATATTGTAACCCTGAACCGGACTCTCATGTCAGTGCTCGGTGGTCCGAAGAACCCCCTGGAGGGCAACCTCCACAACTACAAATATAGTACATACATATATACATACTCATATATACATCAATAGATACATATATACATCAATAGATACGTAAATATATACATATATATATATATATATATATATATATATATATATATATATATATATATCTCAGAGGTGTGGACTCGAGTCACATGACTTGGACTCGAGTCAGACTCGAGTCATGAATTTGATGACTTTAGACTCGACTTGACAAAATGTAAAAAGACTTGCAACTCGACTTAGACTTTAACATCAATGACTTGTGACTTCACTTGGACTTGAGCCTTTTGAATTGACATGACTTGACATGACTTGCTACTTTCCCCAAAACCCAAAGATGAAAAAGTTATTCGGGAGCGCTCCGTATTTTTCATTGTGTACTTGTCTATCAGCGTTGCGTGTGTCAGCTGGTGTGGTCTCAGTACAACAGCCAATCAAATTAGATCTACTTTGTTTTCATCACACAGCATTCATCCAATCAAATTGCAGGACAACCAACGAAGAAGACATGTCCAAACCACACGCCAGTGAACAAAAAATGATACCTAAAATAATTTTGTTTGGGTATAAAAATTACGAGGTGGTCAACACAAAACGGTTTGCAGTATGCAACACATGCGGTTCGAAAATTACTGATGGAGAGGCAACAACTTCCAACTTCGTCCGGCATTTGAAGTTGCACAAAGAACGGTAAGTTTTGAATGTAAGATAACGTTTATTGGCTAAGTAACGTGACTTTTATTTGCTGTGTAGTTAAATCAGTGAGGCTGTAAACTCACTGCTAACGTTATAACGTTATTGCAAACACGGGAATCTGTTGCAGTTCACTACCTTATTCATACTTTTTACTCAGTGATTTTTTTCAAGCAGGGTTACGTTAGTCAATATATCACACGTAACGTTAGACGGCGGTCAGCAGCACCGCGTATTTTAGCCACCTAAAAAAAGACAAAAATAGTAAAATAAAGGTCAGTTAAAATGTATACTATATTATGAATATGTGTACCGTTTTAGCTAGCTTTCTGACATACTGTTGGTTGTTTACCTCAGTGGTCCCCAACCACCGTGCCGCGGCCCGGTACTGGTCCGTGGATCGATTGGTATCGGGCCGCACAAGAAATAATTTTTTTTTTTCTTTTTTTAATTAAATCAACATAAAAAACACAAGATACACTTACCAGTAGTGCACCAACCCAAAATAACTCTCTCCCCCCTTTTGTTCTGGGCATTGAACATGAAGACTCTTCCTTCACTGTTCCGAGTGGCCATGAGAGTCTTGGCAGTGCCTGCCTCCAGTGCTCCAGTGGAGCGAGTTTTCAGCCATGGTGGCATCATACTACGCCCCCATCGTGCACAAATGACTGACAGACTCTTGGCTAATTTGGTCTTTTGCCAATGCAATGCAGCATAGGGCCCTGACATATAAAAAGTACAACTTTTTTGTTATGTTCACGTATATGTCATGTTTTTTCAATGTTAACACTTTTGTACAAATAAGTACATTTGCACTTTATTTTTCAATGTGTTTGTTCTGTAAAGGAATGAGTTAATGTTTAAAATGACTGGTTAATAGTGCTATTATAAAGTGCAATGTCAGCACAATTTTCTTTCCTGCAATTTAAAATGCACTTAAATACAGCGTTTGAAAAGCATACACAATCTGTGTTAATATATTAGTCTGTGGTTAAAAGGACTTGAAAGGACTCGAAACTCAAAATGCAGGACTTAGGACTTGACTTGAGACTTTCCAGTCTTGACTTTGGACTTGACTCGGGGCTTGCCTGTTTTGACTCGGGACTTGACTCGGACTTGAGGGCAAAGACTTGAGACTTACTTGTGACTTGCAAAACAATGACTTGGTCCCACCTCTGATATATATATATATATATACCCACACATACATATATACACATACATACATACATACAATATAACATGCATCCATAAACGTGGACGCATGTGAAAAAGTGCAATATATTTATCTGTACAGTAATCCATTTATTTATTTATATATATTTATTTATTTTATATATATATTATATATATTATTTATACAGTATATATTTATTTATTTATATATGCACCTTATTGCTTTTTTATCCTGCACTACCATGAGCTTATGTAACGAAATTTCGTTCTTATCTGTGCTGTAAAGTTCAAATTTGAATGACAATAAAAAGGTGTCATGACTAGGACTATGGCTTGGTTTGGTTTGTTCTCCCGAGGTGCAAGTGAATTGGACTGGTCAAGGCTTGAAGGTACATGATTTATTTAAACTATCAAAAAAGGAATAAACGAAAAGCGCGCACAGGGGCGGAGGTACAAAACTTGACTAACGAAAACAAAAGACTTGCACGGGGGCAAAAAACTATGAACAACAAAAAAAACACTAACTGTGGCAATAATAAAAAAACTTACTTGGCATGGACATGAAGTGCGCAGAGGTGGACAGAGTGTGACAGGGGGCATAAATGCGGGGGTCGTCAGCACGACAAACTGAAAAGAATGAACTTAAATACTATGGACATGATTAGTGAAAGCAGGTGTGTGACTCAAAACGTGAAACAGGTGCGTGACGTGACAGGTGAAAACTAATGGTTGCTATGGTGACAAAACAAAAGTGCACAAAAAGTCCAAAACCCAAAACGAACATGACCAAAACAAAAACTTGATCACACAGACATGACAAAAGGAAGTCTAAGTCTAAGTCTAATATACATATACATATACATACATATACATACATACAAACAATACATGCATATATACATACAAACAATACATACATACAAACAATACATACATACAAACAATATATATATATATATATATATATATATATATATATATATATATATATATATATATATATATATATATATATATATATATATATACACACATATACATACATACATACATACATACACACATACATACATACATACATACATACATACATACATATATATATATAGAATGCGTCAATGGGGTTGTGGTACAGAGTAAAAAGTTTCTCAGTTTCACATGCTCTTTTTTTCCACCTACCAGTCAAAGAAAGATCACGTCTCTGTCGTGTTGCACTTTGAAGTGAGATTATCGGGCCTCAGCTATGGCCCAGAAGGTCACGACTCTCTCACTGCCTATAGCTTCCTGCCTAAATAATCCAGTTTGTCTCTGAGTCAAAACGGAGGAGAAGAAATCCCACCTTGGCTTTCCAACATTAAGGTGTCTAACTTGCATTAAGACATCAAGTCCTTAAACCTCATTTTCATTTGGAAAGAATGTGGAACAATGCAAAATAGACATCACTCTTAACAGTGGTTCTCAAACTTTTTTCACTAAGCACTAGCTCGGAACCCAGCAGGCACAAGACATTAAAACAACGTTGAGAGGTTGTTGAATTAGGTCCTGACGTTGAGCAACCCAAACTTAACGTCGGAACAAAATGCTTTTCGAGGGCGTTTAATCAACGTCAGGTTTTTACGTTGATTTGACCATTGAATTTTGGTCATTTCCAATTCTACAACACAACTACAACGTTGAAACAACATACCTTTTGACAACATTTATTTTTGACCATTGAAATTTGGTAACTTCCAAACCAACAACGTGGATCTAACGTTAGACATCAACATTGTCTCAATTTACAAATAACTATTTTGCAACGTTGTTTCAAAGTCACTTTCATTGGACATACAGTATATGGATAATCAACATTGTATCAATGTCTTTTGCCTGCTGGAAATACACTTGGCTCTCCAAGTACCACCATAATGACCCACATTAAAATACAGTATTGAATAGGCCGAAGTATTTATTAAAGAGAAGGCAGAGGTTTTATTTAACATGTAAATTTTATATTTTTGTCCACTGTAACATTACACACAGTTTGAACAGAGGAAAATAAAACACTGTACTGTAAGTAGAGATGTCGGCAGGCCGATATTATCGGCCGATAAATGCGTTAAAATGTAATATCGGAAATTATCGGTATCGTTTTTTAAATTATCGGTATCGTTTTTTTTGTTTTTTTTTATTAAATCAACATAAAAAACACAAGATACACTTACACCAGCAGTGCACCAACCCAGAAAACCTCCCTCCCCCATTTACACTCATTCACACAAAAGGGTTGTTTCTTTCTGTTATTAATATTCTGGTTCCTACATTATATATCAATATATATCAATACAGTCTGCAAGGGATACAGTCCGTAAGCACACATGATTGTGCGTGCTGCTGGTCCACTAATAGTACTAACCTTTAACAGTTAATTTTACTCATTTTTATTAATTACTAGTTTCTATGTAACTGTTTTTATATTATTTTGCTTTCTTTTTTATTCAAGAAAATGTTTTTAATTTATTTATCTTATTTTTATTTTTTTTAAAGTACCTTATCTTCACCATACCTGGTTGTCCAAATTAGGCATAATAATGTGTTAATTCCACGACTGTATATATCGGTTGATATCGGCATCGGTTGATATCGGTATCGTAATTAAAGAGTTGGACAATATCGGAATATCGGATATCGCCAAAAAGCCATTATCAGACATCCCTAACTGTAAGTGATCCTTTTCCGTACCACTAGTTGGAGTCCACGTACAACTAGTGGTACATGTACCACAGTTTGAGAATCACTGACTTATATTGTTTTCATAAATCCTCTTTAATCCACAGCGTCCCTAACTAAAGATGCATGGCATCCATTAATTTGAATTATTCATAACACCTGAATGATGATGATTCATATCTATTATATCTATAATGGTGTCATATACCACATTTGATCTCCACATTGTGATCTATAATTTCATTGGAATAAAATGTATGAGTTTTCATATACTGTAATATTTCTTTACCAACGTTACGTATCCTACACAGTACATTAACTGCTGCAGTTAAAGCAGTTATTGATTATATATTGATATATCTTTTAAGGATGTTCCGATACATCGACGACCGATCGGTATTGGATGATTTATGTGAAAAAGTATGTGATTGCCGATTAATGCCTTTTAATGCTGATCACAAACACTGATCTTGTCTGGCTGAGAAGTCTCCATACACAGTGTGGAAACGCTCTTCTAAGATGATAATAATCACCTCTACCATGGAAAATAAACTGCAGTATCAGTATCAAACTTTATTGCAGATTCCAGCGTCCAAGTACACATACAATCACATACAGTACAGAAAACAAAGAAAATACAGTATAAAAGGCATTATCACATAACATTAAAACAGTGCTTGTGCATGTTTAGTAAAAGGCATCTAATAAATAAATAAAAGCAGCAATAATAAAAAAAATTAAAAAAATTAAAACATATATGTATATATATATATATACTTTAAAAATGTGTCTACACATTCTATAAAAGGCACAGATACCAGTGTTGCCATATACACGATTGGTACCTAACAGAACTACACCTAGGATTGGTTATCTGTATAATAAGATCATTCTCGGACCCCTGCAGTCTACATATAAACTTGAACATCAGTTTTCTCAGGGTGGCGTGGAAGGTGTTCATCCCTAAGTCACAAAAATATCAGTATCAGTATCAAGTCACTGGAGGATGAGGCTAAACATGTACACAGAGAGAAAGCCAGGAGAAGGCATACTAATAGCTAATCTGTTTCATCTGACCACAGAACTTTCCTCCAGAAGGTCGTATCTTTGTTCATGTGATGTCAGATGAAAAAAAATTGAGCTGTTTGGCCACAATACCCAGCAATATGTTTGGAGGAGAAAAGGTGAGGCCTTTAATCCCAGGAACACCAAGCCTACCGTCAAGCATGGTGGTGGTAGTATTATGCTCTGGGCCTGTTTTACTGCCAATGGATCTGGTGCTTTAAATGGGACAATGAAAAAGGAGGATTACCTCCAAATTCTTCAGGACAACCTAAAATCTTTAGCCCGGAGGTTGGGTGTTGTGCGCAGTTGGGTGTTCCAACAGGACAATGACCCCAAACACATGTCAAAAGTGGTAAAGGAATGGCTAAATCAGGCTAGAATGAAGGTTTTAGAATGGCCTTCCCAAAGTTCTGACTTAAATGTGTGGACAATGCTGAAGAAATAAGTCCATGCCAGAAAACCAACAAATTTAGCTGAACTGCACCAATTTTGTCAAACTTCAGTAGTACACCAAAGGATTTAAAAGAGTCGTAGATATAAAGTTAAAGTTTAAGTACCAATGATTGTCACACACACACTGGGAGTGGCAAAATTATTCTCTGCATTTGACCCATCACCCTTGATCACCCCCTGGGAGGTGAGGGGAGCAGTGAGCAGCAGCGGTGGTCGCGCCTGAGAATCATCTTTAGTGATTTAACCCCCAATTCCAACCCTTGATGCTGAGTGCCAAGCAGGGAGGTAATGGGTCACATTTTTATAGTCTTTGGTATGACTCGGCCGGGGTTTGAACTCATGACCTACCGATATCAGGGCACAGTAGTATTTTTACTTTTGTTTAGTTATTGTGTACTATTGACTTTCTTTTGATCAAGCAATTGTGTGTAATACAAGAGAATAAGGAACGAGCTTAATTATTGTGTCAATATTGTAAAACTGTCAATAGCACTCATCATAAATACATTTTAGAAAATGTAGTTACGGGTTAAGTTGTGGATTGGCATTGGTATCGGCTGATCTCACTCATGGATGATTGGTATTGGAATCGGCAGCATGAAACCTTGATCAGAACATCCCTGATATCTCTTCTTTGTAAATGTTTTGTTTTTTGTCTAACCCAGGGGTCGGCAACCCAAAATGTTGAAAGAGCCATATTGGACCAAAAATACCCAAAAAAATCTGTCTGGAGCCGCAAAAAATTTAAAGTCTTATATAAGTGTTATAATGAAGTCAACACATGATGTAAGTCAAATCAAATCAACTTTATTTATAAAGCACATTTAAAATTTACCACAGGGGTAGCCAAAGTGCTGTACAATGAACAGGTTAAAAGATAAAACGAGTACCGAGCAAACACAACACAACACAAACAGAACACGATAAAAAAATAAAAAGTGTCTATATTAGCTATATTAGACTGCTAACAAAATGTCTATGTGTCACAGGCTGACGCAAATCTTCGTTGACAGAAATGTAATATTTATTCTACACATTTTTACAACATTGGAAAACATTAGTACAACAGACGCTTCTCAGGGGGTGAGATAACTCCTGGAAATGACTGGCTTAGAATGGCCAAAGTTATAGATGTGTGTGTCCAAGTTAAAGGAAAAGGCAGGCTGTCTTCTTTTAATGGATTTCTAACAATCTTTGCAAGCTCGGTAATGTTTTCTGTGGTCTGGAACAACACGGTACACAAACAACTATCAGAAATGCAGCCAATGTTAGATGCAAAAAATATGTCGTGAGAAATGCAAATATAAACTAAATACACAGATGACATAGGAAATTAAATGAGCTCAAATATAGCTACAAACGAGGCATAATGATGCAATATGTACATAAAGCTAGCCTAAATAGCATGTTAGCATCGATCAGCTTGCAGTCATGCATTGACCTAATATGCCTGATGAGCACTCCAACAAGTCAATAACATCAACAAAGCTTACCGTCGTGCATTCACGCACAGCATACAACTTTTGGTGGACAAAATGAGACAAAGAAGCAGTGGCATAAAACACGTCTTACTTTGGCAGTGTCGGAGAAAGTTGTACATGTAAACAAATTACGGTGAGTTCAAGGACCGCCAAAATTAGTACGGTAGTACAAAACAGCGATCGCCAAATACTCTCATCAGAGAATCATGTTTAATACAAACAGTGGGATTTCTAACAATTAGGGTGTGTCATGCTGTCCTCTACAGCAGTGGTCCCCAACCACCGGGCTGCGGCCCGGTACCGGTCCGTGGATCGATTGGTACCGGGCCGCAAGAAATAAAAAAATAAATAAAATAAAATATATTTTTTTATTTTATCAACATAAAAAACATAAGATACACTTACAATTAGTGCACCAACCCAAAAAACTTCCCTCCCCCATTTACACTCATTCACACAAAAGGGTTGTTTCTTTCTGTTATTAATATTCTGGTTCCTACATATCAATATCAATACAGTCTGCAAGGGATACAATCCGTAAGCACACGATTGTATTTCAAGCGTTACAAAAAGGTTGGGGACCACTGCTCTACAGTACCCTACTAAAACAAAAATATATTCTTCCCCCATCTTTTTCTATTTTCATATATTTTAGAAAAAGCTCCAGGAAGCCCCAAGGGCGGCGCTAAAGCTAGAGCGGCAGGTTGCAGAACCCCGTTCTAACCTTTGACACCGTTGATCATTCCACATTCTTATCAGACACCTCACCCTAGTGTATGACTCACTGGCATGTCTTCCTTCCTTCCAGAAACCAAAGGAATACCCCAAGGTTCTATTCTTGGTCCATTGTTGTTTTCCATTTATGCAAATAATCTTTGTCAAAATGTGTTTTTCCACTAGTATTCTTTAATTTCTTACAGTCAGTGCAGACAAGCTCAAAGTTAAGGTCTTCTCAAATAGAAAAGGGCTACCCTCTAAACCTCCTACAATCCAAACAATCTGTCCTTCAAGCAACATAATTAAGCATTGTGTAAGTAGATTGACACTAAAACATGGTTTTCTCTTCAGAAATAAACTTAGTTTCTCTGTTCACACAAGAAAACAGTTCATTTCTGCAACTTTTTCATTACGGAAATACACTATATTGCCAAAAGTATTTGGCCACCCATCCAAATGATCAGAATCAGGTGTCCTAATCACTTGGCCCGGCCACAGGTGTATAACATCAAGCACTTAGGCATGGAGACTGTTTCTAACCTTGTTTCCAACCTTGTGGGAACAGTTTGGAGCGGGCCCCTTCCTCTTCCAACATGACTGTGCATCAGTGCACAAAGCAAGGTCCATAAAGACACGGATGACAGAGTCTGGTGTGGATGAACTTGACTGGCCTGCACAGAGTCCTGACCTGAACCAATAGAACAGAGACTGAGAGCCAGGCCTTCTCGACCAACATCAGTGTGTGACGTCACTAATGCGCTTTTGGAAGAATGGTTGAAAATTCCTATAAACACACTTTGTGGACAGCCTTCCCAGAAGAGTTGAAGCTGTAATAGCTGCAAAAGGTGGACCCACATCATATTGAACCCTATGGGTTAGGAATGGGATGGCACTTCAAGTTCATATGTGAGTCAAGGCAGGTGGCCAAATACTTTTGGCAATATAGTGTATAACATGCTTTTATTTGCACAAATGAACATGTCCAAAAAGGAGTACAATAGGAAAGAGACTCTTATGCTTTGGTTGCATGTTTATGCGCGGGTCATTCTTCCAAGATGCAGCAGGAACTCCGGAGTCAAGGTGCAGGTAAGACAGTGATTTATTGTCCATAAATCAGTCAACGTAGCAACAAACAAAACAAAGCAAGCGTGCCGATAGCACGGGGAGCTAAGGCCAAACTTGGCACAGGAATCAAAAGCATGGGTGACAAATGTAATGTTGCACAAAACAAACAAGACAGCCAGACAGAGTGTGGCAAAAGGCAGGAATAAAAAGGTCTCTGATTAGTGCTCGGGAGCAGGTGAACATTCCGAACACTAATCAGAGGCAGGTGAAAATAATCAGCACCCATGACAACCAAGACACACAAACTCAGGAGTGCTGAAACAGAACTAAGGGAGTCTTAAAGACCTACTGAAACCCACTACTACCGACCACGCAGTCTGATAGTTCATATATCAATGATGAAATCTTAACATTGCAACACATGCCAATACGGCCGGGTTAGCTTACTAAAGTGCAATTTTAAATTTTGCGTGAAATATCCTGCTGAAAACGTCTCGGTATGATGATGTCAGCGCGTGACGTCACGGATTGTGGAGGACATTTTGGGACAGCATGGTGGCCAGCTATTAAGTCGTCTGTTTTCATCGCAAAATTCCACAGTATTCTGGACATCTGTGTTGGTGAATCTTTTGCAATTTGTTCAATGAACAATGGAGACAGCAAAGAAGAAAGCTGTAGGAGGGAAGCAGTGTATTGCGGCCGACTGCAGCAACAAAAAACACAGTCGGTGTTTCATTGTTTACATTCCTGAAAGATGACAGTCAAGCTTTACCATTGGCCTGTGGAGAACTGGGACAACAGAGACGCAGACACGGTACCGTGAGTACGCATGCAGCTGCGGCTTCCAAACATTTGATCGCTTGCCCGTACGTGCGTGCCGCTATGTGCATGTCACGTACGTAACTTTGGGGACTTTGGGGAAATATATGTGCTGTATGAACTTTGGGGAGGTGAACGGTACTTTGGGCTGTGGGATTGAGTGTGTTGTGCAGGTGTTTGAGTTGTATTGGCGGGTTATATGGACGGGAGGGGGGAGGTGTTTGTTATGCGGGATTAATTTGTGGCATATTAAATATAAGCCTGGTTGTGTTGTGGCTAATAGAGTATATATATGTCTTGTGTTTATTTACTGTTTTAGTCATTCCCAGCTGAATATCAGGTCCCACCCGCCTCTCACAGCATCTTCCCTATCTGAATCACTCCCACTGCCCTCTAGTCCTTCACTCTCACTTTCCTCATCCACGAATCTTTCATCCTCGCTCAAATTATTTGGGAAATCGTCGCTTTCTCGGTCCAAATCGCTCTCGCTGCTGGTGGCCATGATTGTAAACAATGTGCAGATGTGAGGAGCTCCACAACCTGTGACGTCACGCTACTCGTCTGCTACTTCCGGTACAGGCAAGGCTTTTTTATCAGCGACCAAAAGTTGCGAACTTTATCGCCGATGTTCTCTACTAAATCCTTTCAGCAAAAAAATGGCAATATGGCGAAATGATCAAGTATGACACATAGAATGGACCTGCTATCCCCATTTTAATAAGAAAATCGCATTTCAGTAGGCCTTTAAACTAAAACAAAACATGATCCGGGCAACAGATCATCACAGAGACAGGCTTATTCCATCCTAGCACTTCTTTATATGTATTATTTGTTGGAAGATAACACACCTTTAATTTGTCACAAATTCAAGCACGTACGAGGGAATAGACTTCCATCCATCCATTTTCTTTGAGTCCTGTATTGTTGAAGTAGACTGTCCTCAAATTACAATAATTCACATTTCATATAATATTTTAGGGGTCCTGAGTGACATAGACGCCAGCGGAAACGCTCAAGAATATTTAGTTGCTAATGGTTCTTTCAAAGATGAGTAATAAATTATTCAGCATCAGCATCTCTGACCTCGGCTTCAGTCCTGGTACTCACTGCTGCTAACATGCATTTCATTTCTGTTATTTATTAGTCCTATTTCTTGTTATGATAATAGAAAGATTGAAAAGGAAAAGGTTTTGCCTGGCTGGAACGGAAATGTAAGAAATGCGTGCACAACATACACAGTGCATTAATAAGATAACAGACAGGGATTCCCTTTTACTTATATTATTTTCATATACAAATGTTGACAACAGGCTTCCGCAAAATTCCATTTTGAATTAAGAATAGCCATGAATTTGAACAGAGATTGTAAACAGGAAGTAGAGTTGCATCTAATTCAAGTTGAAGGAAGAAGAAAATCCAAATGAATTATTTTGGTGTATTCCAGAATCATGCTTCAGTTTACAGTATATTCCTTAAAATGTTTTAACCTTTGTTTACCCGAGGAAGTCCCATTGAGAATAAGGGAGTTGTGCCTAAAAAGTTCATACACCAGTGTAGTTGGCACTGGGATCAAGATGGGTAAAGTATCTTGCCCAAGGACACAACGGCAGTGACAAGGGTATGAACCTGGAACCCGCAAGTTGCTGACATGGCCGCTCTACCATCAGAGCCACGCCACCCATTCATTCATCGACAATTAAGAAAACAAATATCTTGTATAAAACTAGGGATGTTCCGGACAGAGTTTATTGCTGCCGATGCCGATACCAATCATCCATGAATAGGATCGTCCCATAACGATCATTTGTAATAACTGTAAGCATTTCCATTTATTTATGGGGAGTGTCACAGTTTAACAATATCAACACAATATTGAAACTACCTTTTTTTACCTGGGGGTTGTAAACATTAACAAAAACAACAACAAATTATTTTGAGAAAATAAAAATATGGATCTAAACCATGGGTGTCAAACTCTGGCCCGCGGGCCAAATTTGGCCCGCCGTGTAATTTCACTTGGCCCTTGAGGCAATATCAAATTAACACTAGAGCTGGCCCGCCAATTATATTCAGCGGCGGTGCCGCGGTAACACCGCATTCACCGCTAATTTTCATACTTGCCAACCCTCCCGGGAGAGTACCAGATTTCAGTGCCCGTCCCGAAAATCGTCACATCCGCTTCACATGCGCTTTTCATCCAGTCCAACGTGTGCTGGCCCAGTCACATAATATGTGCCGCTTCTGCACACACACACGTGAATGCAACGCATACTTGATCAACAACGATACAATTTACACTGAAGGTTGTCGTATAAACAACTTTAAGTTTTGTTAGAAATATACGCCACACTGTGAACCCACACCAAACAAGAATGACAAACACATTTCGGGAAAACATCCGCACCGTAACACAACATAAACACAACATAAAAATACCCGGAACCCTTTGCAGCACTGACTCTTCCGGGAGCTACAAGGTGGGGGGGGGGTTTGGTGGTAGCGGGGTGTATATTGTAGCGTCCCGGAAGAGTTAGTGCTGCAAAGGGTTCTGGGTATTTCTTCTGTGGTGGGCTACGAGATATAATGACTGATGAACACCTTCGTTCAATAATGAAGGTTGCCTCAGCTCAAAGCCTGAGCCCCGACATTAATGAACTAGCATCCAAGAAAAGATGGCAGGTATCTGGCTTGGGCACATCAGATTAGATCAGTGTGTTGCAAACTGAGCAGTAAAAAGGCCTGAATGGTTGATTTATTCATTGTTATTTTATTTTCAAATGTATTAGCCTGTGGAAAAAAAGTTAATGTTGATATTTACCTCAGAAGGCTGCAAATAGAAAAGAGGCATTCAATTTTTATTTAAATTGTATTTGATATGTCATTGATATTTTTGAATTACTATTATTATTATTTGAAACTCAATTTCGCATGTCACTATAAAGTTATATAAGCCTTGCTTGTTCAATATTCAATGCAAAACTTGTTTGGGTCCCTATTAAAAGGTTAATTTGTTCAACCTTGGCCCGCGGCTTTGTTCAGTTTACAATTTTGGCCCACTCTGTATTTGAGTTTGACACCCCTGATGTAAACACTCTAGTATCGATCATATACTGATACGACCTTTGGTATCGACATCACCATTTTGAGCTCCTCTTACGAAGCTTTTGCAACACTGCAAGGTGATTTACCTTCTTGAAGAAGTTTGACAAACCTCTCCTTTGTTGCAATTGACATCTCTCGTGTTGGAGCCATGATTCATGTCTATCCACCTGGTGCAACAGCTCTCCAGGGTGTGAGCACCCCTTTTTTAACAGCAGAATAATTAACAGATTAATTAATTAAAATTTACAGAGTGAATCTATACTTTTGTCCTCAGAATTGAGTGATTCCATAACTATTTCACTCCACAATTTATATTCTTTAATTATTTTAGTGTTTCTTAAAGGAGCCATGTGTATTCATTTCATGTCAAGTCATCATTAAATGGCCCTGATATGTCAAAAGGCATTGATAAATCATGTTCTTTTCAAAAACCTTTATGACTGATAACAGTAGTTCAGCCGGGATATGCTCATTTCAAAATTAGATTAACAGCCCCGAAATCTTGTTATTGTTTTCATTTTGATGCCCCGCCATACTTGCCAACCTTGAGAACTCCGAATTCGGGAGAGGTGGTGTGTGTGAGTGTGTGTTGAGGTGAGGGGCGGTATCGCCTCGTCATACTGTTGACCTGAGAAGCATCAGCATAGTGCCTACTATATATATCCATCCAGCCATTTTCTACCGCTTGTCCTCTTCGGCGTCACGAGGGTAGGGGGGAAGGGAATGGGGCCCTATCCTAGCTGCATTCGGGCGGTAGGCAGGTTACATCCTGGACAAGTCGCCTATATATAATTTTATTCTAATCAAAATGAATGACTGTATTAAATCCACAACTTTTATTGACAGTATATGTTTATTTGAGTTGCAACAAGGCCTTTTTTAATTTTTTTTATTTCAGCAGTTTCTTGTCCCGAGAAAACACAAGACAAGCATGTGTGGCGATTGAGAACCTTGTGTTTTAGGAAAAGGAGTCGCCTCTTTGATGTGAGATTATTGGGCCTCAGCGCCGGATCAAAAGGTCGAGCAATCTCTGACTGCCTGTCAGTCAGTGCTGACTGTGTAAAGTCCGGCTTCAGACATGCTGGTGTCAGACTGCAAGTAAGAGAGACGTCAACCTTTTAATCCTTTCTTTGTCAGCAGGCAATGATAGGAAAATGACTGACAGCAATACTTTTTTGTGCAATTGTAACTTCCTGTATAGTTTGAGGCAATGTTGTTATATTCCTCCTTCATATTGTCATTCATCTTTAATTTAGATTTTAGATTTAGATTTAGATTTATTGGTCCCCTTGGGGAAATTCATTGTCACTGCCGTACATTTAAACACTAGACATTACACATCACACACAAAAAAAATAACAAAAAGACATCATATAAGACTAACACACATTTACAGGCTTGTCAGACGGGTCGGCCGGGCCTGCTGTTAAGGGCGGCTATAGCTGCAGGGATAAGGCTTTTCCTGAGGCGGGCCCTCCGGAATTTGATAGTTCTGTACCTGCGCCCTGATGGTAGTGGGATGATGTATTTGTGTAGTGGGTGAGTGATATCCTGGACTATTGTTTTTTGCCATTTGGATGCCAGTGTAACAGATGTAAACCTCACTTCCTGACACCTTTAGAGTTAGGCTTTTAGCTCATTGGCTAGTGCGCTCGACTCACAAACAGCCTCATTGTGCATTTTGTGATGCATGGATATCATTGTTGTGTTCTTTTATTGCAATGCAATACTGGTTATGGTCTCAACTACACTGGATTTTGAAGTTATTTTGATCTAGTCTGTGTTGGTCTTGAACCCCAAGATTTAGACGGTGAGTGTAGCACACGTACAAATATATTAATTGTCGAAACACAAAAGTGTAGTGCAGCAGGGGAGTGCACAGGACGTATAAACGCTTGAAAAAGGAGACAGGAAAGCTTGATGCTTTGTTAGACGCAAAACACAAGCAATGATCAAGGGCAAGCAGATATAGCATCCTGATTGGCAACCAGGAACAGGTGCGTCCTGATTGCCAATTAGGGACAGGTGAGGAAACCAACGCCCAGACTGGAGAAATAGTGTCAAATGGAGGAAAACAGGAAATGGAAACCAAAATAAGGGTGCTGGGCAGGAAATAAAACAAAATACAGGTACATGAGAAAAACAATGTCATGACAGTTTTGACCTACTCAGTGAACCAACATGCCAGTGCTAAAAACTGTTCATGCTCCAGTGTGAACTTTTGTTTTGATATACCATTTTAGGACCATAGGATGTCACTGTTGAGCTGTAAGATATAAATATTGTTTTCTGCATTTTGTGTATTTCTAGAAACATTTCAATCAATCAATCAAAGTTTATTTATATAGCCCTTAATCACAAGTGTCTCAAAGGGCTGCACAAGCCACGACGACATCCGAGGCCTGCATATAGCAAAATTGAAGAGCCATGGCAGGCCACTTGGATATCTGACATGATATTTTAAATACAAAACTTCCAAAAGTGTTGTATTTAAAACTGAAAAATAAATTTTGGATGATGAATTTTGAAAATAGGTCATTGTATTAAAAATAAAAATAAATGCACAACAATTCGCTCGGGATGGTGTCCTGCTGGCCCCACTATGGACTGGACTCTTACTATTATGTTGGATCCACTATGGACTGGACTCTCACAATATTATGTCAGACCCACTCGACATCCATTGCATTCTGTCTCCCCTAGGGGGGGGGGGGGGGTTTACCCACATATGCGGTCCTCTCCAAGGTTTCTCATAGTCATTCACATCGACGTCCCACTGGGGTGAGTTTTTCTTTGCCCTTATGTGGGCTTTGTACCGAGGATGTTGCAGCCCTTTGAGACACTTGTGATTTAGGGCTATATAAATAAACATTGATTGATTGATTGGAATTCTGAATAAATATAATTATGATTAACTCCTGTAATTATTTTGAAGAAATTATATATTTAGGGTTTTCACTTTTATATATACAGGTATATTTTTTCCAATTTAAAATCTTATTTTTTACAGCAACATTTTTTTTCTTTTCAGTTTCAGACTTTAACTTTCATGTGGGGGGCATGTCATCGACTGAAAGAGGTACGGAATCATGACAGACAGCTTTGCAAAAATGCCACAGGCTGTCCCATATCATGTTGCCTTCAGGGAAAGCAGGAACTAAAACAATTTAACTCAAAACGTTGTGTCTGATCTATTAGGATCCAAATAACAAGGTCAATCTAAAAAACTATTGGGTGTGTTGCAGGTGATCTACTAAGACTGTGGCAAAGGTGGTGCCCTATTTTAACCGTTGTGTAATGTTCATATTGTTGTTACTCAGCCAGCGTTTGTGGGTCTGATGGACCCATTGCATTTTGTGGCTTTTAATGCCTCACAATCAAACACTTTTATGTTAAAATACTGAACAGATGTTTACCTTATCCCAATAAACATCTGTTCAGTATTTTAACATTAAAGTCCATCAGACCCACAAACGCTGGCTGAGTAACAACAATATGAACGTTGCACGGAAACATTTTCTGCATCCCACAGGGATTCTTTTGTGTTTCTGCACTTGCGGTTCCCACACAAGGTTGCAACATTGTTTGTCAACACTGTCTGCTCTCATTTTCTCGCACATTTGACCCTCTGATGTTCTGTGTACCTACACTCTGTCCTCCTCCTGCCTAGGCCTGCTGTGTGTGTGTGTGTGTGGGTGTGGTACACAGAACATCAATTTCCACACTTCTATTAGCCCCGGGTCCAGTGGACCCGGACATCTTATATGTAATAGAAATGTGTCGGGGGGTGTATTGTGTGTGGTCATTAAATATGTATTCTGATATATGTTCTTCACAAAAAATGAGCCAAAGTCAGTGAGTCTCAGTTTGAAAAATTAATTAATTGTATCATTTTTCTTTGAATAAAAATTAAAACGGGTCCCACAGACCCAAACACCACACAAGGGTTAAATGAAGTTTTTGCGTGTACTACTGGATGTCCCCATGGTGACAGTCGTTTACTGCACATCCAAGGCATCATACTCCTACCAGTGTGGTGTTTTGTTATGCTGCATGCAGCTTTATGCGTAATACAGTATTCTAATGCTGGCTGTTGATTCAATTTGCAGAATATATCAAAAAAGGAGTTGCGGAAAACAAATGGCCCCTGGTCCTCATTTTGCACACTCCTGTTTCACAGTATTGTTACATTCAGGAGAATTCTCAAAGTATTACCACCAATCTGAACATGATATTGTCATGCATTGTTCACATGATGAAGTTTATAAGAAGTACATCAACACACGATAATTCAATTTAACAGATAGTTATTTTCATGCACATGAATTCATTACTACTGGAACACAACGTCATCATCGTATGGCTTCAGTAGGAAAATCCTTCTACATCTATTTAAATTCAGTTATTGACCATAAATAAATTAATTTAATTTAAAAAAACGTATCCACAACACATCAACATAACATAGTTTCACTTTTTGTTACAGTTATACAGAGTACTTTTTCCACTTGTAAACAAAAGAGGTGAGATGTACACTCTTGTACTCTGGTAATTAAGCCATTAGCACCGCTTTAATGTCTTCCTTGTCCCTTTCAGGACAATATGAGGTAATCCGAGCGCCCATTTATCACAGGGCCAGTACTGCAGTCCAGGCAGCGAGTAAGGGATCTCGTAGCTGGCATCCAAGTAAGCCACGAGCGTTGTAGCGTACGCCACGGCTATCGCGATCAAAATGTGCCTGGGGGGTCAGAAGTCATGGTCGGTCTGGGAAATGCCAAAAGGCAAGGCGCGCCACGCAGGACTTACCACACGCCGTGCAGGTAGCAGAAGTTCAGCCTCTGCCAAAATCCGCAGCCAAAGCGATCACTAATCCAGCAGGAGATGGCAAGTATCCACAAAGCCACCGACAGCTTGGCCAGTCTTAAAACCTTCTGGTCGGTGCAGCTGCGTAGATCACAGGAATGATGGACACGCACAATTAGAGTGTAAATGGTAAGAAATGCTGTCTCTGAAACGAAATACTAGAACAAAATAATTGAAGTTTATTTTCCACCAAGAGTCACCACGGCGAGTAAATCGCATGAGTGATTTGCCTGCCGCATTCTCTTGCTAGTAGGGATAATGGCACCAATGCCAAGGTAAATAGTTGCAAAATAGTTGACGATCAACTGAATCCACAGCGTTATTCTTAAAGGGGAACATTATCACCAGACCTATGTAAGCGTCAATATATACCTTGATGTTGCAGAAAAAAGACTATATATTTTTTTAACCGATTTTCGAACTCTAAATGGGTGAATTTTGGCGAATTAAACGCCTTTCTATTATTCACTCTCGGAGCGATGACGTCACCACGTGACGTCACATCGGGAAGCAATCCGCCATTTTCTCAAACACATTACAAACACCGAGTCAAATCAGCTCTGTTATTTTCCGTTTTTTCGACTGTTTTCCGTACCTTGGAGACATCATGCCTCGTCGGTGTGTTGTCGGAGGGTGTAACAACACGAACAGGGACGGATTCAAGTTGCACCAGTGGCCCAAAGATGCGAAAGTGGCAAGAAATTGGACGCTTGTTCCGCACACTTTACCGACGAAAGCTATGCTACGACAGAGATGGCAAGAATGTGTGGATATCCTGCGACACTCAAAGCAGATGCATTTCCAACGATAAAGTCAAAGAAATCTGCCGCCAGACCCCCAGGAAAAGAGAGCGGATGAGGGTATGTCTACAGAATATATTAATTGATGAAAACTGGGCTGTCTGCACTCTCAAAGTGCATGTTGTTGCCAAATGTATTTCATATGCTGTAAACCTAGTTCATAGTTGTTAGTTTCCTTTAATGCCAAACAAACACATACCAATCGTTGGTTAGAAGTCGATCGCCGAATTCGTCCTCGCTTTCTCCCGTGTCGCTGGCTGTCGTGTCGTTTTCGTCGGTTTCGCTTGCATACGGTTCAAACCGATATGGCTCAATAGCTTCAGTTTCTTCTTCAATTTCGTTTTCGCTACCTGCCTCCACACTACAACCATCCGTTTCAATACATGCGTAATCTGTTGAATGGCTTAAGCCACTGAAATCCGAGTCTGAATCCGAGCTAATGTCGCTATACCTTGCTGTTCTATCCGCCATGTTTGTTTGTATCGGCATCACTGTGTGAAGTCACAGGAAAATGGACGGGTCTATATAACGATGGTTAAAATCAGGCACTTTGAAGCTTTTTTTAGGGATATTGCGTGATGGGTAAAATATTGAAAAAAACTTCGAAAAATAAAATATAAGCCACTGGGAACTGATTTTTAATGGTTTTAACCCTTCTGAAATTGTGATAATGTTCCCCTTTAAAAATGTTTTTTTTTAAATAAAATGCACATCCATCCATTTTCTACTGCTAAACATGGCCAAAAGTATGATTTTGAGAAAATGAAAATATCAACCTGCTCACTCTAGCCATCCATCCATCCATTTTCTACCGCTTGTCCCTCTTGGGGTTGCGGGAGCCTCTCTCAGCTACATTCGGGCGGAAGACGGGGTACACCCTGGACAAGTCGCCACCTCATCACAGGGCCAACACAGATAGACAGACAACATTCACACTCACAATCACACACTAGGGCCAATTTAGTGTTGCCAATCAACCTATCCCCAGGTGCATGTCTTTGGAGGTGGGAGGAAGCCAGAGTACTCGGAGGGAACCCACGCAGTCACGGGGAGAACATTCAAACTCCACACAGAAATATCCCGAGCCTGGGATTGAAGTCAGGACTACTCAGGACCTTCGTATTGCACAGTTAATGGTATTTAGGTCATATGTAGTACTAAACACTGGTCACTAGGTGTCAGTCACATTACGTAGCCGCCACAGGAAGGAGAAAAAAGGATTATAATGTAAATGGATAGTATTGTGTCTGTCCCAAAACTTAACATAAGAAACGTGAAACATCTCAGTTGCAACGTTTCCCACCTCATGAAAAAGGCTAAAACTCAGTCGAGATTGGATGGTCGAGTGCGGTCGTCCAGTCAGCCTCCTACGCTGTGGCGCAGCACCGAGACGACGATCCAACTTGAGCATCGAGAGCAGAGGCCTCAAACTCAGTCACACGGTGGGCCAACATTTAAACTAAGGATGGGCGATATGGCTTAAAATGAATACGGCGATGTACATTGCAGCCTCCTGCGATAACGATACATATCACAATACCGTATTTTTCGGATTATAAATCGCAGTTTTTTTCATAGTTTGGCCGGGGGTGTGATTTATACTCTGGAGCGACTTATGTGTGAAATGATCAACACATTACTGTAAAAGGAAGCGGCGCATTGTCTATCTTTGGAGTTGTTAAGAGTTGTTTAGAAGCGACACAGAGGAAGAAAATGTATTATCGGATTTAGCGATTAGGATTGACAGATTGTTTGGTAAACGTATAGCATGTTCTATATGTTATAGTTATTTGAATGACTCTTACCATAATATGTTACGTTAACATACCAGGCACGTTCACAGTTGGTTATTTATGCCTCATATAACGTACACTTATTCAGCCTGTTGTTCACTATTCTTTATTTATTTTAAATTGCCTTTCAAATGTCTATTCTTGGTGTTGGGTTTTATCAAATAAATTTCCCCCAAAAATGCGACCTATACTCCAGTGCGACTTATATATGTTTTTTTCCTTCTTTATTATGCATTTTCGGCCGGTGCAACGTATCGGAGCGATTTATAATCCGACAAATACGGTACATTATTTCACATATAAATGATGATATGAACATTTCGAAACGAGTTCTAATTCTTTAATGGCTTCTAATTTGTCTTCTGACATGTGGTAATTAGGGATGTCCGATAATGGATATTGTCCAACTCTTTAATTACTGATACCGATATCAACCGATACCGATATCAACAGATATACAGGTAAAAGCCAGTAAATTAGAATATTTTGAAAAACTTGATTTATTTCAGTAATTGCATTCAAAAGGTGTAACTTGTACATTATATTTATTCATTGCACACAGACTGATGCATTCAAATGTTTATTTCATTTAATTTTGATGATTTGAAGTGGCAACAAATGAAAATCCAAAATTCCGTGTGTCACAAAATTAGAATATTACTTAAGGCTAATACAAAAAAGGGATTTTTAGAAATGTTGGCCAACTGAAAAGTATGAAAATGAAAAATATGAGCATGTACAATACTCAATACTTGGTTGGAGCTCCTTTTGCCTCAATTACTGCGTTAATGCGGCGTGGCATGGAGTCGATGAGTTTCTGGCACTGCTCAGGTGTTATGAGAGCCCAGGTTGCTCTGATAGTGGCCTTCAACTCTTCTGCGTTTTTGGGTCTGGCATTCTGCATCTTCCTTTTCACAATACCCCACAGATTTTCTATGGGGCTAAGGTCAGGGGAGTTGGCGGGCCAATTTAGAACAGGCGCCAAGTCCTGTTGGAACTTGAAATCTCCATCTCCATAGAGCAGGTCAGCAGCAGGAAGCATGAAGTGCTCTAAAACTTGCTGGTAGACGGCTGCGTTGACCCTGGATCTCAGGAAACAGAGTGGACCGACACCAGCTGGACTGCTGCTGAGTGGTCCAAAGTCATGTTTTCTGACGAAAGCAAATTTTGCATTTCCTTTGGAAATCGAGGTCCCAGAGTCTGGAGGAAGACAGGAGAGGCACAGGATCCACGTTGCCTGAAGTCTAGTGTAAAGTTTCCACCATCAGTGATGGTTTGGGGTGCCATGTCATCTGCTGGTGTCGGTCCACTCTGTTTCCTGAGATCCAGGGTCAACGCAGCCGTCTACCAGCAAGTTTTAGAGCACTTCATGCTTCCTGCTGCTGACCTGCTCTATGGAGATGGAGATTTCAAGTTCCAACAGGACTTGGCGCCTGCACACAGCGCAAAATCTACCCGTGCCTGGTTTACGGACGATGGTATTTCTGTTCTAAATTGGCCCGCCAACTCCCCTGACCTTAGCCCCATAGAAAATCTGTGGGGTATTGTGAAAAGGAAGATGCAGAATGCCAGACCCAAAAACGCAGAAGAGTTGAAGGCCACTATCAGAGCAACCTGGGCTCTCATAACACCTGAGCAGTGCCAGAAACTCATCGACTCCATGCCACGCCGCATTAACGCAGTAATTGAGGCAAAAGGAGCTCCAACCAAGTATTGAGTATTGTACATGCTCATATTTTTCATTTTCATACTTTTCAGTTGGCCAACATTTCTAAAAATCCCTTTTTTGTATTAGCCTTAAGTAATATTCTAATTTTGTGACACACGGAATTTTGGATTTTCATTTGTTGCCACTTCAAATCATCAAAATTAAATGAAATAAACATTTGAATGCATCAGTCTGTGTGTAATGAATAAATATAATGTACAAGTTACACCTTTTGAATGCAATTACTGAAATAAATCAAGTTTTTCCAAATATTCTAATTTACTGGCTTTTACCTGTATACAGTCGTGGAATTAACACATTATTATGCCTAATTTGGACAACCAGGTATGGTGAAGATAAGGTACTTTTTAGAATTTTTTATAAAATAACATCAATGAATTAAAAACATTTTCTTGAATAAAAAAGAAAGTAAATCAATATAAAAACAGTTACATAGAAACTAGTAATTAATGAAAATGAGTAAAATTAACTGTTAAAGGTTAGTACTATTAGTGGACCAGCAGCACGCACAATCATGTGTGCTTACGGAC
Source organism: Nerophis lumbriciformis (assembly GCF_033978685.3). Taxonomy (NCBI): domain Eukaryota; kingdom Metazoa; phylum Chordata; class Actinopteri; order Syngnathiformes; family Syngnathidae; genus Nerophis; species Nerophis lumbriciformis. The sequence continues at coordinate 22,323,045 of NC_084561.2, read as the reverse complement.
TGTATCCCTTGCAGACTGTATTGATATATATTGATATATAATGTAGGAACCAGAATATTAATAACAGAAAGAAACAACCCTTTTGTGTGAATGAGTGTAAATGGGGGAAGAAGGTTTTTTGGGTTGGTGCACTAATTGTAAGTGTATCTTGTGTTTTTTATGTTGATTTAATAAAAAAAATAAATAAATAAAATAAAATAAAAAAAAACCCCGATACCAATAATAAAAAAACCGATACCGATAATTTCTGATATTACATTTTAACGCATTTATCGGCCGATAATATCGTGTTAATGTTATATAATTTCCAGTTGTCTTATTCTGTCAAAACTATTATTATTCTACTTGTTTATATCTGTTATGTTCTGTTATAACATGGTTCTATTTAAACTTCTGTTAACATTTGATAAACATCTATTCTTCTGTTGTTTGGATACCATACATTGGTTTTGGGTGATACTACAAATCTGGTATTGATCCAATATCAAGTAGTTGCAGGGGCAGTATTGTTCATAACAATCCTGATACTTAACATTTTCAAGATCGTTGAATGCTAAAATTTTTCGCTTACAATTCTAAGCAGACAAAAAGACAATATGGCGGCGTAACAATACCAATACAACATTCAAACACTACAACCCTTAGGACGGAAAACGGAGCAGCGCCCCTAGTGGCTGGCAGCTTCAAGCTCCCTCCCTCCAAAGTCTCGAGTTGCGTATCGTAATGTATGTCTTTGCTTTTCTAGAGTTTTTTTCCTGGTCTCTAACTAAACCCCCACCCCAGGAGTTTTGTCCTACCCTTTTTTATGGGGCGCTTCTCAGGTGGCGAATCGATCAGTGTTCCTGTTTTGTCCACCTGGAACTGCATGTCTGTTCTTGCAATTACAATAAAGTTCCATCCATCCAAATTATTTTCTATTATTGGCTTTGATTTAAATCATTTGCCTTTTGCTCGTAAAGTCCTCCTCTGTCCAGGGACTTATTTCCCCAGTTTGTAAACAAAAACAAAAATAACACAAATGTTGACAGTAAAACATATCGATCTAACCACTTTATACAGATACCAGACCTGATACTACACTTGGTATCGTTACTGTCACTATTTGTATCGATCCACCCTCCTTTGTTTACATTCAAGAGGTCCACCTTAGCGGTTTGTAAATCCTCCTATAGTCTAGTGTAGCATGTTTAGCTGTTCCTCGCCCTGCAGTGACAATGGTACTTAGTTAATTTGTCAACACAGCAGTAAGGAGCAGTGATTTAGAAGCAGTTAAACACGGTGGAGGGACGTTAGCCGCTAGCAGCCTAGCGAGGACTCAGCAGGATTATTTAGCTTGTCGTCAAATTTGCAGGACACGGCCAGAACAATGCGTTATCACCACATGACGATCGTTTTAAAAGTTCTACCGTCGGCCAAATCGATAATGAATGAATTATTCAAGCGCCACAGAAAAGGACCAAGCAGTGATTTAGATCCAGAATGTTCTCACACCATCTCATCTCAATGGCCACGACGTAGAGCAGGTGCAGGCCGAAGCAGTTGAGAGCGTAGGCGTTGGCTGTGGGCCGGACAAAGGAGGTGACCGAACTGACGACCGTAACCACCAGGATGAGTCTTGCAAAGGTGGACCTGTTCGTGACATATGGAGAATTTACGATGGGATTCCAGGTGCTCATTGAAAATCCATTCATTTCTTCCAGCCATTTTAGGGTTGAAGGGGAACTGCACTTTGAAAAACTTAATTTTCCCCTTTTTCACAATCCCTATGTGAGACAAGAACACGTCTTTCCCTTTTCTTTTCTAAATAGCAAAAAACTGCTTGTATGAGGCGTCTAACATTGCATCAACCTACCAAGCTTTATCAATCAATCAATGTTTATTTATATAGCCCTAAATCACAAGTGTCTCAAAGGGCTGCACAAGCCACAACGACATCCTCGGTACAGAGGCCACATAAGGGCAAGGAAAAACTCACCCCAGTGGGACGTCGATGTGAATGACTATGAGAAACCTTGGAGAGGGCCGCATATGTGGGTAAACCCCCCCCCCCCTTTAGTGACAGTTGTTGTAAGAGCCAACACAGGGGAACTACTTTTCTCGCACCGTAAAACATGGCCTTGCTCACACTGCTCATCCAACCACTAACGAGTAGCTAGCTATACGAGCCAGCTTGAGCGGCTAGTAACGTTGGTAGCGACGTGCCCTTAAATCTGGGGTCAGCAACCCGTGGCTCTCGAGCTGCATGCAGCTCTTTATTGCCGCCCTAATGGCTCCCTGGAGCATTTTAAAAAAATAATTGAAAATGGAAAAAGATGGGGGGAAATTTTTGCTGTTGTTGTTGATGTTTAAGTATGTTTTTTGTTTGAGGACAAACATGACACAAACCTTCCCAATTGTTAGAAAGCCCACTGTTTAATATGTGTGTGTGTATGCTTCACTGATGAGAGTATTTGGTGAACATCATTTTGTCCGACTAATTTCGGCGGTTCTTGAACTCACCATAGTGTGGACTGTGACGCAAAAGTTTGTTTACATGTAAAATCTTCCACTCCTTATTTGTCTCATTTTGCCCACCAAAAGTTTTATGCTGTGCATGAATGCACAAAGGTGCACTTTGTTGATGTTATTGACTTGTTGGAGTGCTAATCAGGCATATTTGGTCAGTGCATGACTACAAGCTAATGAATGCTAACATGCTATTTAGGCTAGCTGTTTGTACATATTGCATCATTATGCCTCATTAGTAGCTATATTTGAGTTCATTGAATATCCTTTACTTTTATCCTCTTTGTATATAATTTAGTTTTGCATGTCTCATGACACAGTATCTGTATGTACTATTGGCTGCATTTCAGATAGTTGTTTGTGTGCCATGTTGTTCCAGACCACAGCAAACATTACATAGCTTGCCAAAGATTGTAATAAATCTAAATAAAAAAAGACAGCCCGCCGTTTCCTTTAACTTGGACACACACATCTATACATTTGGCCATTAAAAGCCAGTCATTTCCAGGAGTTATCTCACCTTCTGAGTAGCCTCTGATTTACTAATGGTTTCTAATGCTGTAAAAATGTGTAGAATAAATATTAAATCTCAACATTTCTGTCAACAAAAATTTGCTTCAGCCTGCAACACATAGTCATTTTGATAGTAGGCTAATATAGCTAATATAGACACTTACATCATGTGTTGCCTTCATTATAAGACTTATATACGGCTTTTCATTTTTTGCGTCTCTAGACAAATTAGTTTTTTTGTATTTTTGGTCAAATATGGCTCTTTCAACGTTTTGGGTTGCCGACCCCTGACTTAAATAGAGAATAAGAAGGCTCTTAGGATGCTTCTGTTGCTACCGTGTTGTCTTTGAGTTAGTAAAAGTTATTGCTAGGTTAGAAATCATGCATTTCATCTGAACAATAGAAGGTTGCGGCACCAAGCCTCAACTTTGAAAATCCACGTTACCACCTTGATACTATACGGTTCTCAACTTGGCTCTCAATAAACGGAACGCAGCATAAGACCTGACAACATCGCTAGGAAGCATTTTGTTTTATCTGAGGAGTGAGGATTATTCTGAATTCAGCAGCTCAAGGAGCGCTCAAGTGCTGAAAGATACAACCATCCCATCAGTCAGCATCCCGGAGTGAGCGGATATTGTAAGTCACTGTTTTATGTTCTTATTAGAAACCTTGAGCAACAGTGCGACATGATAACGCTCTAAGGACATTAGTGCTAGCACAGGAAGTGCTGTTTATGTTGTTGACATTCATGTAAACTTCCTGTAATACTTAAAAAGTCCGAAACACTGCAAGTATTACATGTTATCACGATTGTGCCTGTTACTACATTACATACAGTACAGGCCAAAAGTTTGGACACACCTTCTCATTCAATGCATTTTCTTTATTTTAATGACTTTTTACATTATAGATTGTCACTGAAGGCATCAAAACTATGAATGAACACATGTGGAGTTATGTACTTAACAACAAAGATGAAATAACTGAAAACATGTTTTGTATTCTAGTTCCTTCAAAATAGCCACCCTCTGCTCCGATTACTTTTTCGCACACTCTTGACATTCTCTCCATGAGCTTCAAGAGGTAGTCACCTGAATTGGTTTTCACTTCATAGGTGTGCTTGAAGCTCATGGAGAGAATGCCAAGAGTGTGCAAAACAGTAATCAGAGCAAAAGGGGGCTATTTTGAAGAAACTAGAATATAAAACATGTTTTTAGTTATTTCACTTTTTTTTGTTAAGTACATAACTCCACATGTGTTCATTCATAGTTTTAATGCCTTCAGTGTCAATCTACAATGTAAATACCATATTTTCCGGAGTATAAGTCGCACCGGCCGAAAATAAAAGAAGGAAAAAAACATATATAAGTCGCGCTGGAGTATAAGTCGCATTTTTTGGGGAAATTTATTTGATAAAAGCCAACACCAAGAATAGACATTTGAAAGGCAATTTAAAATAAATAAAGAATAGTGAACAACAGGCTGAATAAGTGTACGTTATATGAGGCATAAATTACCAACTGAGAACGTGCCTGGTATGTTAACGTAACATATTATGGTAAGAGTCATTCAAATAACTATAACATATAGAACATGCTATACGTTTACCAAACAATCTGTCACTCCTAATCGCTAAATCCCATGAAATCTTATACGTCTAGTCTCTTACGTGAATGAGCTAAATAATATTATTTTTGATATTTTACGGTAATGTGTTAATAATTGCACACATAAGTCGCTCCTGAGTATAAGTCGCACCACCGGCCAAACCATGAAAAAAACTGCGACTTATAGTCTGAAAAATACGGTAGTCATTAAAAATTTAAAAAATGTATTGAATGAGGAGAAGTTGTGTCCAAACTTTTAGCCTGTACTCTAAATACCAGTGTTTTTCAACCTTTTTTGAGCCAAGGCACATTTTTTTCATTGAAAAAATGCGGAGGCACACCACCAGCAGAAATCATTAAAAAATGAAACTCAGCAGCCGATATTGACAATAAAAAGTCATTGTCGCAATTGTTGGATATGACTTTAAACCATAACCAAGCATGCATCACTACAGCTCTTGTCTCAAAGTAGGTGTACTGTCACCACCTGTCACATCGCTCCGTGACTTATTTGAAGTTTTGTGCTGTTTTCCTGCGTCTAGTGTTTTAGTTCTTGTCTTGCGCTCTTATTTTGGTGGCTTTTTCTCTTTTTTGGGGTATTTTCCTGTAGCAGTTTCATGTCTTCCTTGACCGCTATTCCCCACACCTGCTTTGTTTTAAGCAATCAAGAATATTTCAGTAGTTTTTTATCCTTCTTTGTGGGGACATTGTTGATTGTCACGTCACGTTCGGATGTACTTGGTTGACGTCGTCTTTGCTCCGCAGTAAGTCTTTGCTGTCGTCCAGCATTGTGTTTTTGTTTACTTTGTAGCCAATTCAGTTTTAGTTTTGTTCTGCATAGCCATCCCTAAGCTTCAATGCCTTTTCTTAGGGACACTCACCTTTTGTTTATTTTTGGTTTAAGCATTAGATACCTTTTTACCTGCACGCTTCCTCCCGCTGTTTCCGACATCTACAAAGCAATTAGCTGCCTGCTGCCACCTACTGATATGGAAGAGTATAACGTGGTAAGTCTGCCGATCTCCAGACAGTACAGACACTCAACAACGACACATTATTTGCGGATTATAATTACTGGTTTGCAAAAAATATTTTCAACCTAAATAGGTGAAATTAGATAATCTCACGGCACACGCGCGGCACAGTGGTTGAAAAACACTGCTATATACTTCCAGCATGTACAGAAAACAGTGTTTGAGGTTTTTGGAGGGCTTTATAGGCGGAGTAGATCATTCCTACCCGCAATGTAAGATGCCTCTTACTTTTGATTTTTCACTATTGAGAATTCACAAAAAAAAGAAAGATATGTGTTTTGTGTCACATAATGATTGTGGATGATTGGCACAATCCCCCCCAAAAAGTGCAGTTGCCCTTTAAATATTTATGGCCAATGGCTGAGTTCTATTCAAACAAATCCCTTTTTGTCAGTTTCTTGTCAGGATTGTGTTACCATGCAGTGTTTTGTTGACAGTGACTCCAGTTAGAGCTGTCAGACAGGCTCCTCAGCCAGCACAGCTGTTTCTGAGTGGCGGGCTTCCCGATAAATGAAAAGCTTTTATTTGAAAGTGATAGACGCGAGGGAGCGTAACCGTCCCCATGACAGAATGTGTAGGAGTAACTGGGGTTGATGTTGCTTTACCTGTTCTTGATGAAAGAAGGGAAGAGCCTACGTGGGAACCATGTGGCGTAACCTGCTGCCAACACCCACAGGATTGACAGCTCATCCAACATCTGGCCGACAAAGCTGAGAGTCATGTGAAAGTAGGCAGAGAAGAGTCCTACAAGAGGAGATAACTGTTAACATATCATTTGATATAGGCATGTATTGATTGATTGATTGAAACTTTTATTAGTAGATTGCACAGTTCAGTACATATTCCGTACAATTGACCACTAAATGGTAACACCCGAATAAGTTTTTCGGGGTCCACGTAATCAATTCATGGTAGAACACATCATTTAATTCAGCTCTATTCCACTGGCGGCCCGCGGACCTTAACTGGGAATGGCTCCTATTGGCCCCCGAGTTAAGATCAAAACTTGCAAAACAAACATTTTGCAGCAGATTCCTAAAGACACGAGAGTGCTCCCGTTGTAAAGAGGAACTTGGACCACTGTAAACACATCAACAGATCTATGCATTAACATTTTAACCTTGCTAGCAAACATAGAACACTGGGAACCAAACTTGTGATTTACATAACTGAGGCGTTCCTCAAGGCACCCCTTTAAGTCCTCTCCTTTTTTGCAGTGCTACATTTTTTCCCGTAATGGGATTTATGCAACTAATGTGTTGCTGTAGCTTGTTTACTTCAGTCAGTAGTCATTTGTTCAACTTCTTTAATTATACTAGTGGTGTTCCTCAAAAAGTTCTCTTTTCTTTCATCATTTGGGCTATTCAGCAAGTTCAGTTAAAAAAAACCCTATAAGAGACTCACATTATTCTGCCCTCAGTTGAGTGTTTCTAACTCAACCTATTCAGCGAGTTAAACATTTTCAACGGCCACAAAAATGTGGAAACAGGTTTGTCTGAAGACCATTTACTTTTCTCTGTAGAAAGATGATGTTTTGCCAAAGGGTTTACCCAGAAAAAGGTAGAGAGTTGAGTTCAGACGGAAACACCTCCGGTGTAGATCTCAAAATGGCGTTTTTGTGCTAAATTGACCGCTATTCACAAATAGAGGCTTCTAGACCGCAGAAGACAAAGTTGGAAGGGATAATGACAAAACAACAGTAAATAAACCCAGCATCGCAAATAAAACATCTTGAGGGACAGAATACACATGTTTGCGGAAAGTCCTTAAAAACACTCGAGTGTATAGCGCATGGGTGTCAAACTCTGGCCAAATTTAGCCTGCCGTGTAATTTAATTTGGCCCTTGAGGCAATATCAAATTAACATTAGAGCTGGCCCGCCGGTATTATACAGCGGCGGAGCAGCTGTAACACCGCATTCACCGCTAATACTCCCGGGAGACTCCCGAATTTCAGTGCCCCTCTCGAAAATCTCCCGAGGCAACCATTCTCCCGAATTTCTCCCGATTTCCACACGGACAACAATATTGGGGGTGTGCCTTAAAGGCACTGCCTTTAGCATCCTCTACAACCTGTCGTCACGTCCGCTCTTTCTCCATACAAACAGCGTGCCGGCCCAGTCACAAGGCATACTTGATCAACAGCCATACAGGTCCCACTGAGGGTGGCCGTATAAACAACTTTAACACTGTTACAAATATGCGCCACACTGTGAACCCACACCAAACAAGAATGACAAACACATTGCGGGAGAACAGCCACATTGTAACACAGCATAAACACAACAGAACAAATACCCAGAACCCCTTGCAGCACTAACTCTTCCGGGACGCTACAATATACACTCCTGCTACCACCAAACCCCGCCCGCCCCACCTCCAGTGTAATTGCAGCTACAGGGGCGGGGCCGCATCATCACAGATATGTACTCGTCAATGAGAGCTTTTAAAACTAAACTCTGCCTGTGGGAGAATCAGCTGCTGCAAGGAAACCTTGCCCATTTCCCCTGCTGCCAAACCATAAAAACGCAGATCTCTACCGACGTGTGCGCACAGTTTGCTGAAAAACTCAGTGAACTCTGCGCTGAGTTTAGCCGGCGATTTGGCGACTTTGATGGTCAGAAATGTAGCTTAGTAATCCCTTCGCAGTTGATGTGGAAAACTAACCTCCAAATGGAGCTGATTGAACTCCAGTGTGATGACACGCTGAAGTCAAAGTATGAGGCTGTTGGCGCCGCACAGTTTCCACAATTCATCCCTGACACAATGCCTCAGCTCCGCACCCAAGCTGCTCAATTGCTCTCTATGTTAGGCAGCACTTATCTATGTGAGCAACTTTTCTCCTCATTGAAGATGACGAAAACGTCTCACAGGATACGTCTGACTGATGAACACCTTCGTTCGATAATGAAGGTTGCCTCAGCTCAAAGCCTGAGCCCCGACATTAGTGAAGTGAAGTGAAGTGAATTACATTTATATAGCGCTTTTTCTCAAGTGACTCAAAGCGCTTTACATTGTGAAACCCAATATCTAAATTACATTTAAACCAGTGTGGGTGGCACTGGGAGCAGGTGGGTAAAGTGTCTTGCCCAAGGACACAACGGCAGTGACTAGGATGGCGGAAGCAGGGATCGAACCGGCAACCCTCAAGTTGCTGGCACGGCTGCTCTACCAACTGAGCTATACCACCCCATTAATGAACAAGCATCCAAGAAAAGATGGCAGGTATCTGGCTTGGGCACATCAGATTAGATCAGTGTGTCGCAAACTGAGCAGTAAAAAGGCCTGAATGGCTGATTTATTCATTGTTATTTAATTTTCAAATTTATTAGCCTGTGGAAAAAGTTAATGTTGATATTTACCTCAGAAGGCTGCAAATAGAAAAGAGGCATTCAATTTTTTATTTAAATTTTATTTAATATACCATTGATGTTTTTTAATTTAGTTTTTTGAAAGTTGATTTTGCACTATTAAGTTATATAAGCGTTGCTTGTTCCATATTCAGTGTTAAAGCAAATCAGTGTAGCAAACTGAGCAATAATTAACGTTTTATTCATGCACTTTCTCTTGCTACTTCAAGGCTTGAATGTTTGATTCATTCATTATTGTTATTTTATTTTCAAATGTATTATTAGCCTTTGGAAAAAGTTTATTTTGATATTTACCTCAGAAGGCTGCAAATAGAAAAGAGGCATTCAATTTTTATTTAAATTTTATTTGATATGCCATTGATATTTTTTTTATTATTATTATTATTTGAAACTGGATTTTGCATGTCACTATAAAGTTATATAAGCCTTGCTTGTTCAATATTCAATGCAAAACTTGTTTGGGTCCCTATTAAAAGGTTAATTTGTTCAACCTTGGCCCGTGGCTTTGTTCAGTTTTAAATTTTGGCCCACTCTGTATTTGAGTTTGACACCCCTGGTATAGAGACTAGCTTTTTTGCAGAAGGTCCTTAAAAACACCGTAGCGCTCCTGGAACTCTGACAAAATACATAGACCAAAATCAAATGTCTACTGTAGAGGACACTCGTTCTTCAGAATATAGAACATGAGAATAATAGTGAAAGCAGAAGTCCAGCTCTCAGGTCCTTAGCTTTCTAGAAATGTGACCCCAAAACTATTCTGTTGAATATCCCTTATTTAATCGATGAATTATCCCTAATCCCAATGAGAACATTTTTAAGTCAGAGTAAAGAATTGCATTATTCTGGCCTTTTGTCCACAAGAACAAGAGAGAGCCCTGCCCGCATACTTGCCAACCTTGGGACCTTCGAATTAAGGAGATGGGGGGGTTGGTGGTAGTGAAGGGTGTATATTGTAGCGTCCCGGAAGAGTTAGTGCTGCACGGGGTTCTGGGTATTTGTTCTGTTGTGTTACGGTGCGGATGTTCTCCCGAAATGTGTTTGTCATTCTTGTTTGGTGTGGGTTCACAGTGTGGCGCATATTTGTAACAGTGTTGAAGTTGTTTATATGGCCACCCTTAGTGTGACCTGTATGGCTGTTGATCAAGTATGCCTTGCATTCACCAATGTGTGTGTAAAAGCCGCATATATTATGTGACTGGGCCGGCACTCTGTTTGTATGGAGGAAAAGCGGATGTGACGACAGATCGTAGAGGACGCTAAAGGCAGTGCCTTTAAGGCACGCCCCGAATATTGTTGTCTGGGTGGAAATCGGGAGAATAGTTGCCCTGGGAGATTTTCGGGAGGGGCACTGAAATTCGGGAGTCTCCCGGGAAAATCGGGAGGCTTGGCAAGTATGCCTGCACGTGTGAACAACTATAGAGAACAATTGCTGTCTTTCTATGCAGCCAAACACAAAATGGATTTGCAAGCACAAATAAAAAATATATATATATTTTTGCTTGTAAATCTTTTTTTTTTTGCTTACAAATCTTGTTTTTTGGGTGGCAAAACTCTTTTGGTTACGACTCAACTTCTATCTTGGGGGGGCCAATAATACGTTAAAAGCCCATTGAAGTCTTATCTTCTAAATATATGTTCTGTCTTGTGACAGAACAGTTTTGCTCTGATTTGTTGCATTTCTGTAAGCAACAACCAAAAAAAAAACTTGATGTATACACTTTGGTGTGCCTCAGGGATCCTGTGCAGGTCCATTTGAGTGTGTGCAGAATATGATGACACTAAAAGGATGTGATGTTTACGTCCTGAAATGGCTTGGAGATGATGGTACCTACCAACAAATAACATCATGATCCAGACCAGGTGAATTGCTAAGTTCCTCTCTTTGGCGTACGGATGCAGGAGGTAGAGCATGATGGGAGATATGATAAAGAAAACGAAGCTGCTTGTCTGGAAGTCAAAACAAAACAAACACTTTGTTAGATTGTCAGATAGTGTGACAAGAATGTAAGAGCCTCACAGTGTTGAAGAACTCCACCACGTGTTCCGAGTGTTTGTAGTTGTCTTCACACCAGTCGAGCTCTGAACTCTCATAGGAGAAAACTCCAGGCATCCTTTCGCTTGAGTAGACTCCTGACAGACAAACAGTTGAGGTAAACAATGATCCGAAAAATAGCTCGTCAGCTGCACGCTAGGAAAAACAAAACATAGAAAGGAGGCGGGGTGAGTTATTGTTTGGTGGTTTATGGAAATAAGTAACTTCCTGTACTTTGCTTGTACTCAAATGGGTCCCTGTGCACTTTCACAAGGCCTTGTCCAATCTAACGCTAATTTAAATGCATCGTCGTGTCCAATTTGCATTATTGGCCATGACGCATGTGAGCACAAAAACATGAAAAGCAAAACAAATGTTTTTTTATTTATTTGACAAGCATGTGAGTGCTTTTAGATTAGGACCTGCTGCTCGTTGAGAAGAGCAATATGTCGTTTCATGTTAGAGTCACCAAAAGTGTCCAATAAGACAATCAAGAGGGGTCTGACTACTTGCTAAATATGGCAACAAAGTCGCTAGATTAACAACAATGATCCCTCCTGCTCAATCTTCTTATTCTCTGGTAGACACGGTGCATTAAGAAGCAGAGTAAGATGCCATCTACTATACAACAATCTACATTCACAGACAGTCCCATTATAAGGTTTTCTTCAGCGATGACGTAACAAAGTCCAAAGTCTGCCGCAAATAAATGAACGTAAGGGAGATTTGTGTCCTGTGATTGGCTGGAAGTTGCATCTCATCCAAAGTCAGCTGGGATAGGCTCCAGCTGATCAATGAATGAATGAATGAAGTGTTTCCTATTTTGCATTCTCATTCAGAAGTATATTAATAACAATATCGCTACAACTACTAATTATGGCACAGATACTAATAAAAGCAGTACATTTAACTTGTCAGAATTATGTTGAGTAATGACTAAAACGCGATCAGCTTCTTTTGATTCATGTTTTCAGCAGTAAATGTTCAGTTTTGGACATCATTTTTATGCTATTTAATGAGCAATTGTAGCCAATCTTACAGCAACATTCATGATATTTGTATGAGTTTTGTATACTTTTTCAGAAGCCATGCAATAAAGAAAGGCATTTACAGTCATATAGCACACTGTGGATGGATTAGATCGGTGTTTTTCAACCTTTTTTGAGCCAAGGCACATTTTTTGCGTTGAAAAAATTCGGAGGCACACCACCAGCAGAAATCATTAAAAAACTAAACACAGTTGACAGTAAAAAGTTTAAAGTCAATTGTTGGGTATGACTTTAAACCATAACCAAGCGTGCATCAATGTTGCTCTTGTCTCAAAGTAGGTGTACTGTCACAACCTGTCACATCACGCCCTGACTTATTTTGAGTTTTTTGCTGTTTTCCTGTGTGTAGTGTTTTAGTTCTTGTCTTGCGCTCCTAATTTGGTGGCTTTTTCTCTTTTTTTGGTATTTTCCTATAGCAGTTTCATGTCTTCCTTGACTGCTATTCCCCACACCTGCTTTGTTTAAGCAATCAAGAATATTTCAGTTGTTTTTATCCTTCTTTGTGGGGACATTGTTGATTGTCATGTCATGTTCGGATGTACTTTGTGGACGCCGTCTTTGCTCCACAGTAAGTCTTTGCTGTCGTCCAGCATTCTGTTTTTGTTTACTTTGTAGCCAGTTCAGTCTTAGTTTTGTTCTGCATAGCCTTCCCTAAGCTTCAATGCCTTTTCTTAGGGGCACTCACCTTTTGTTTATTTTTGGTTTAAGCATTACACACCTTTTTACCTGCACACTGCCTCCCGCTGTTCCCGACATCTACAACGCAATTAGCTACCGGCTGCCACCTACTGATATGGAAGAGTATTACACGGTTACTCTGCCGAGCTCTAGACAGCACCGACACTCAACAACAACACATAAAGTGCAGACTACAATTACTGGTTTGCAAAAAATATTTTTAACCCAAATAAGTGAAACTAGATGATCTCCCACGGCACACCAGACTGTATCTCACGGCACACTAGTGTGCCGCGGCACAGTGGTTGAAAAACACTGCACTTCTAAATTTTTTATATTTCTATATATTTGCACATTGTTTTTCTAGCATGCACACATCGCACTGTATGGAATGGCCTCAATCTCGTTACCTTGCGTAAGGACAATAAAGCTGATTCTGATTCTGATTCTGATTCTAGATCAATAGATAGATAACGTCTTACCTTCCATACTGCTGCTGTTGCCTCTTCCAGTGCCTCCAGTCAGCATGCACTGCTTGTCTCCAGGTGACTGAACAGGTGCATTGTGGCAGGGCGGAGCATCAAGGCCGGCTGCCCTACGCCGTGACGTCACTCAAGTCATCAGTGACAAAAGGTATCGACACACCGGCCCCCTTCTGAACCCTCGTTATTTAAAATGTGCTTACATTACAAAGACAAAACATTATGAAGTTAAGAATTGATGAGAGTAGTAAAAACAGGTGTGACACGTATCACCTTGCTGCAAATGTTTTTTTGTTTTTTTGGAGGAAAAGAGGATCAACCGGTGCAGCTACCTCTGCTGTGTGAGTGTGTATACCAAGTATTCTAGCACTGTGTGGACATACTGCATCTGTTCGCAATCTGTTACAGTCCCTTATCTTCTGATTTGAAAAAATAACAATATAAACTTTAAGCATATAGCTGTCAAAGTGTCTATTTATATATCTGTAAATTGTCTATGTGGTTGCACAAACCCCGTTTCCATATGAGTTGGAAAATTGTGTTAGATGTAAATATAAACGGAATACAATGATTTGCGAATCCTTTTCAACCCATATTCAATTGAATGCACTACAAAGACAAGATATTTGATGTTCAAACTCATAAACTATATATATTTTTTGCAAATAATAATTAACTTAGAATTTCATGGCTGCAACACGTGCCAAAGTAGTTGGGAAAAGGCATGTTCACCACTGTGTTACATGGCCTTTCCTTTTAACAACACTCAGTAAACGTTTGGGAACTGAGGAGACACATTTTTTAAGCTTCTCAGGTGGAATTCTTTCCCTTTCTTGCTTGATGTACAGCTTAAGTTGTTCAACAGTCCGGGGGTCTCCGTTGTGGTATTTTAGGCTTCATAATGCGCCACACATTTTCAATGGGAGACAGGTCTGGACTACAGGCAGGCCAGTCTAGTACCCGCACTCTTTTACTATGAAGCCACGTTGATGTAACACGTGGCATGGCATTGTCTTCCTGAAATAAGCAGGGGCGTCCATGGTATCGTTGCTTGGATGGCAACATATGTTGCTCCAAAACCTGTATGTACCTTTCAGCATTAATGGCGCCTTCACAGATGTGTAAGTTACCCATGTCTTGGGCCCTAATACACCCCCATACCATCACAGATGCTGGCTTTTCAACTTTGCGCCTATAACAATCCGGATGGTTCTTTTCCTCTTTGGTCCGGAGGACACGACGTCCACAGTTTCCAAAAACAATTTGAATTGGACTCGTCAGACCACAGAACACTTTTTCACTTTGTATCAGTCCATCTTAGATGAGCTCAGGCCCAGCGAAGCCGACGGCATTTCTGGGTGTTGTTGATAAACGGTTTTCGCCTTGCATAGGAGAGTTTTAACTTGCACTTACAGATGTAGCGACCAACTGTAGTTACTGACAGTGGGTTTCTGAAGTGTTCCTGAGCCCATGTGGTGATATCCTTTACACACTGATGTCGCTTGTTGATGCAGTACAGCCTGAGGATCCAAGGTCACGGGCTTAGCTACTTACGTGCAGTGATTTCTCCAGATTCTCTGAACCCTTTGATGATATTAGATGGTGAAATCCCTAAATTCCTTTCAATAGCTGGTTGAGAAAGGTTTTTCTTAAACTGTTCAACAATTTGCTCACGCATTTGTTGACAAAGTGGTGACCCTCGCCCCATCCTTGTTTGTGAATGACTGAGCATTTCATGGAATCTACTTTTATACCTAATCATGGCACCCACCTGTTCCCAATTTGCCTGTTCACCTGTGGGATGTTCCAAATAAGTGTTTGATGAGCATTCCTCAACTTTATCAGTATTTATTGCCACCTTTCCCAACTTCTTTGTCACGTGTTGCTGGCATCAAATTCTAAAGTTAATGATTATTTGCAAAAGAAAAAATGTTTATGAGTTTGAACATCAAATATGTTGTCTTTGTAGCATATTCAACTGAATATGGGTTGAAAAGGATTTGCAAATCATTGTATTCCGTTTATATTTACATCTAACACAATTTCCCAACTCATATGGAAACAGGGTTTGTACAATATCTATTTGGTACTAAAATAATATTAGACTTAGACTTCCTTTTATTGTCATTCAAATTTGAACTTTACAGTACGGATAAAAACTACATTTTTTTGCATTAGCTCGCTGTAGTGCAGGATAAAAGAGCAATAATGTGCAGATATAAAAAAATAGATTACTGTACAGATAAATATATTGCACTTTTGCATATGCATCCACGTTTATGGATGTATGTTATATTGTCTTTATAGTCCAGTGAGTTAATCTGTGGGTCGTGGTTAGGGCCTTGCATGGCAGCTCCCGCCATCAGTGTGTGAATGTGTGTGTGAATGGGTGAATGTGGAAATAGTGTCAAAGCGCTTTGAGTACCTTGAAGGTAGAAAAGCGCTATACAAGTATAACCCATTTACCATTTTGGTGGGGAATTGAGGGAATTATTTTGATGCGTTCAAGAGTCTGATGGCCTGAGGGAAGAAGCTGTTACAGAACCTGGAGGTGACACAACATAGTAGATAGTATTGTACTTGGAGAGCTAAAATGTGAGTGCAAACTTGTGATTTACATAACTGAGGCGTTCCTCAAGGCTCCCCTTTAAGTCCTATCCTTTTTGTCAGTTACAGATTTTTTTCCATAATGTGATTTATGTAACTAAGGTGTTGCGGTAGCTTGTTTACTTCACATGCAGTCAGTAGTCATGTGTTCAACTTCTTTAGTTATACTAGCAGTGTTCCTCAAGGTTCCAATTTAGGTCCTCTCTTTTTCATCATTTAGTCCTTTCAACTGGTGGCCCGCGATTACAAAAAAATTGTGAGACACAAACATTTTTGCAGAAGGTCCTTAAAAAAAGCAGAGCGCTCCTGTAACTGACAAAATGAATAGACCAAAATCAAATGTCTACTGTAGAGGACACAGGTTCTCCTGAATATACAAAATAAGACTAATAGTGAATGGACAGGTTCAGCCCCCTCTGTATTTAGCTTTCTGAAAATGTGTCCCCAAAAACTATTTAGTTGACAATCCCTGCTGTAAACGTTGTAATACTTCTCTCACAGTTACTACACTTATTTTGAATCCACTTTTACACACATTACAGAACATCAAGGGATGGCCGATAATATTGGGCTGCCGATATAATCGGCCGATAAATGCTTTAAAATGTAATATCGGAAATTATCGGTATCGGTATCAAAATGATCGGTATCGGTTTCAAAAAGTAAAATGTATGACTTTTTAAAACGCCGCTGTGTACACGGACCCATTCACACACTGATGGCGGGAGCTGCCATGCAAGGCGCTAACCAGCAGCCATCAGGAGCAAGGGGTGAAGTGTCTTGCCCAAGGACACAACGGACGTGACTAGGATGGTAGAAGGTGGGGATTGAACCCCAGTAACCAGCAACACACACCTCAACCCCGCCCACCTCTACCTCCTCATGCTCTCTCAGGGAGAGCATGTCCCAAATTCCAAGTTGCTGTTTTGAGGCACATTAAAAAAAAAAAAAAGCACTTTGTGACTTCAATAATAAATATGGCAGTGCCATGTTGGCATTTTTTTCCATAACTTGAGTTGACTTATTTTGGAAAACCTTGTTACATTGTTTAATGCATCCAGCGGGGCATCACAACAAATTTAGGCATAATAATGTGTTAATTCCACGACTGTATGTATCGGCATCTGTAATTAAGAGTCGGACATTATTGGAATATCGGATATCGGCAAAAAAAACATTATCGGACATCTCTAAGTACATCCTTTAAAAACATCTTCCTGTTCGAAAAACTGGAGTGATTTGTGAGACAGCACCTTCCCCTGGGTTCAAAGCTGCAGCTCTATTTTTACTGAGACATTTAACATAAAAAAAAAATTCCATAAATTATTTCTTCTTTTTTGTGTGCAAAAACCTTTGACTCGCCACATTATGCTTCAAATTCCACATTTCTTTTTGCGGATTAAAAAAACAACAATTCTACAACATTTTTGGCCTATATTAAGTATTTTCGATCGTAAAAGTGGCAACAATATATAAAAATAGCAATAGTACAATGTTGCTCCCTCCGAGGTCTTAATCAAGGCTCAAGTCGTTCGTTTTGCTCGCATTTTATTTTAGCCACGCCTTCTTCACCTAACCGACGATGCCAAATATAATGCCGTCAGAACTAATAAACTATGCAAACAGAACTTACAATTAGTCTGACATCCAACAAAAGAAACCACATTGATGTCACATACATATCAAAGAGAATCATACCTCATTGGCCTCATAAACTCCAAGGGAATAAAGTTGATTTTCAATCCGAGGTTCCATTGATGTATTCCACTTCAAACACCTGTTGTCTCATGCTGCTTCCTTGGTTCCGTCACATATTAATTGTCCCCCCAACAACGTGACCAAACCGGAACAAAAAAATATAATCCCCTCTTAATTTACATGGGTTTGTAACAAAAATAAAGTTAACATAAACTTGCATGATTTAACCCAAGGAAATACCTTTTTAATCACATTATGTTATTTGACCCATCCCCTTGTTTCATCCACTGGGAGGTGAGGGGAGCAGTGAGCAGCAGCAGTGGCCACGCTCGGGAATCATTTTTGGTGATTCAACCCCCAATTCTAGCCCTTGATGTTGAGTGCCAAGCAGGGAGGTAATGGGTCCCATTTTTATAGTTTTTGATATGGCTCGGCCAGGGTTTGAACTCACGACCTACCGATCCCAGGTCGGACACTCTAACCACAAGGCCGCTGATTATTTATTTATACATACCTACATATATATATATATATATATATATATATATATATATATATATATATATATATATATATATATATATATATATATATATATATATATACAGTATATACACACACACACACACACACACACACACACACACACACACACACACACATACATACACAAGGCCGCTGATTATTTATTTATACATACCTACATATATATATATATATATATATATATATATATATATATATATATATATATATATATATATATATATATATATATATATACAGTATATACACACACACACACACACACACACACACACACACACACACATACATACATACATACATACATACATACATACATATATATATATATATATATATATCCATCCATCCATCCATCTTCTTCCGCTTATCCGAGGTCAGGTCGCGGGGGCAGCAGCTTAAGCAGGGAAGCCCAGACTTCCCTCTCCCCAGCCACTTTGTCCAGCTCCTCCCGGGGGATCCCGAGGTGTTCCCAGGCCAGCCGGGAGAGATAGTCTTCCCAGCGTGTCCTAGGTCTTCCCCGTGGCCTCCTACCGGTCGGACGTGCCCGAAACACCTCCCTAGGGAGGCGTTCGGGTGGCATCCTGACCAGATGCCCGAACCACCTCATCTGGCTCCTCTCGATGTGGAGGAGCAGCGGCTTTACTTTGAGCTCCCCCCGAATGACAGAGCTTCTCACCCTATCTCTAAGGGAGAGCCCCACCACTCAGCGGAGGAAACTCATTTCGGCCGCTTGTACCCGTGATCTTGTCCTTTCGGTCATGACCCAAAGCTCATGACCATAGGTGAGGATGGGAACGTAGATCGACCGGTAAATCGAGAGCTTTGCCTTCCGGCTCAGCTCCTTCTTCACCACAACGGATCGATACAGCGTCCGCATTACTGAAGACGCCGCACCGATCCGCCTGTCGATCTCACGATCCACTCTTCCCCCACTCGTGAACAAGACTCCGAGGTACTTGAACTCCTCCACTTGGGGCAAGATCTCCTCCCCAACCCGGAGATGGCACTCCACCCTTTTCCGGGAGAGAACCATGGACTCGGACTTGGAGGTGCTGATTCCCATCCCAGTCGCTTCACACTCGGCTGCGAACCGAT
>NC_084561.2:22258823-22298823 GCF_033978685.3 Nerophis lumbriciformis | reverse complement strand
ACAAAAACAGAATGCTGGACGACAGCAAAGACTTACTGTGGAGCAAAGACGGCGTCCACAAAGTACATCCGAACATAACATGACGATCAACAATGTCCCCACAAAGAAGGATAAAAACAACTGAAATATTCTTGATTGCTAAAACAAAGTAGATGCGGGAAATATCGCTCAAAGGAAGACATGAAACCGCTACAGGAAAATACCAAAAAAAAGAGAAAAAGCCACTAAAATATGATGATTTCTGTTGGTGGTGTGCCTCCGGATTTTTTCAATGCAAAAAATGTGCCTTGGCTCAAAAAAGGTTGAAAAACACTGCTGTAAGGGTCCACGCACCTTCTTTGACCAGGTCAAACACGTCATTGACCTCGAAGCTGATCTCGTCGGTGTCCTGGCCGACGTATTGATACAGCGCCCGGCAGCGGGGTCCCTGAGGGCGAGGCTGAGGTTTGGGAGCAGGAGGAGGACGCCGACCAATACTCTGTTTCCTCTGTTTCCTGTCACAATAAAATGCGTGAAAAATTAATGTCACTGCCTTCAAATTAGTA
Organism: Nerophis lumbriciformis; assembly: GCF_033978685.3. Classification (NCBI taxonomy): domain Eukaryota; kingdom Metazoa; phylum Chordata; class Actinopteri; order Syngnathiformes; family Syngnathidae; genus Nerophis; species Nerophis lumbriciformis. Next base: position 22,298,278 of record NC_084561.2, on the reverse strand, counting down.
AAAAAATTACAAAAATGACTAAATATTTAATAATCATTTTTCTGACTTTGAGTCTAATTACAGAACTTCCCATACATGCATTTATTTGTGGCAGCTCGCCAGGACACATTTGGGGCACCACCAAACATATTGGCACCAATTGTTCACCCTTGCTTGTAAAAATATTGTAACGGCTTGTCGTTACAACTCCATAGGCGTCGTAACTCTGCTTCTTAACACACTAATACACACCTGGTCTGCCATATAATTAAGAAGACATAACAGGAGTGATCATGTTGCCAACTTAGCGACTTTGCTCTTAAGGTTAGTAGAGGTGGGAACCTTTGGGCTCCTCACGATTGGATTATATTGCGATTCTTGTGGTGACAATTCAATTCAGAATCAATTTTCTTATATAACAAAATACAATGTACCGAAGGGTAAAATACTAGTTTAAGGCGAGAAAAAAAACAATATGGGTTTGAACAATTCGATCATTTTATTGTAAGGTGAAATATCACAATGTTTTGGTAAATCGATGTATTGTCACTAGGGATTTCAACCAATACGGTACCAATTAGAGATGTCCGATTATGGCTTTTTTGCTGATATCCGATATTCCGATATTGTCCAACTCTTAATTACCAATACCGATACCGATATATACAGTCGTGGAATTAACACATTATTATGCCTAATTTTGTTGTGATGCCCCGCTGGATGCATTAAACAATGTAACAAGGGTTTCCAAAATAAATCAACTCAAGTTATGGAACAACAACATGGCACTGCCATATTTATTATTGAAGTCACAAAGTGCATTATTATTTTTTTAACATGCCTCAAATCAGCAGCTTGGAATTTGGGACATGCTCTCTCTGAGAGAGCATGTGGAGGTTGACGTGGGCGGGGTTGGGGAGAGTGGAGTGATTTAATGGGGGGGGGGGGGGGGGGTTTGTAGGGGGTAGCGGGGGGTGTATATTGTAGCGTCCCAGAAGAGTTAGTGCTGCAAGGGGTTCTGGGTATTTGTTCTGTTGTGTTTATGTTGTGTTACGGTGCGGATGTTCTCCCGAAATGTGTTTGTCATTCTTTTTTGGCGTGGGTTCACAGTGTGGCGCATATTTGTAACAGTGTTAAAGTTGTTTATACGGCCACCCTCAGTGTGACCTGTATGGCTGTTGACCAAGTATGCTTTCCATTCACTTGTGTGTGTGAAAATATATTATGTGACTTAAAGGCCTTTAAGGTTTATTGGCGCTCTGTACTTCTCCCTTCGTCCGTGTACACAACGGCGTTTTAAAAAGTCATGAAATTCAATTTTTGAAACTGATACCGATCATTTTGAAACCGATACCGATAATTTCCGATTTTACATTTTAAAGCATTTATCTGCCGATATTATCGGACATCTCTAGTACCAATTCCTGGTACCTGGGAATCGATGCCGGTACTCAACAATACCAATTGTCAGTACTTTTGTGTATTTATGTGTTAATAAATGTTAAATTGTTTAATAATACAGTCTCATTTTTTATTTAACATTCAACAGTGAGCTGATAACTGTGCTGTCCAAGTGTCTGTACTGTAAGTATTGTACTTAGTACCCACCTGCGGTTTGATTGTAACGTGCATCTTATGTAGTTTTCCAGACCAAATTTGGAGTTGTTGAAATAATCATGTAACGCGCTAATGCTAATCAGTAGCATGTTTATGACACAGCCAATTTAAGTTAGCATCCAGCTAGCGCATTACTGAAAGTTTGAGTGTTTTTTTTATCAGGCATACTTGCTTTGTTGGCGTGGAAATTTGTAACATTACCGAGAGGCAGTTTGAGGCTGCTTGACTGCTTGTTTCCCCGCCAAGTGTTTGAGTCGGCTTAGCCTGCGACTGGACATGACGTCTTGTGCAACAAAGGCGTCGAAAAAAAATCTCATTGTTAGATGTCACGTGATTCGGCAGTACTGATGGAATTTAGTCGGTGCCTATAAAAGTACCGAATCCATCAGCTGACCTGCTGTGATGATTACCCTCCCCCTTCCTGTAGCCTACTTTTCTCACCCTGACATGCCCTCATCCGGAACATTAAGGAAGTCCATGTTCCCCTGGTTGTTGTGGTTCTGGGTTGAGACTCTGGCTGATTTCTGAAAGCCCAGTTTGGGGAGTGCCGCTTGCGGAGGCCGGCTCTGTTTGTGCGGGGAGGAGTATGTGGTGTCGGATTGTTTGGGTCTTCTGGACATCTTGTTCGCTTCATTCTGGTGTGCTGTGGAAAAACAGAGTAGATGTAAGACTAATCGCCGCTAACGAGGCACAGAAACGATCATTTCGTTGTATGTACTTGAAGGAACCACAATTTTGAGTTGGAGCCTATCCCAGCTAGCTACGTTGCTATTATGGTTGACATTTGAACCAATACGGTGCTAATTCCTGGTACCTGGGAAACGATACCGGTACTCAACGGTATCAATTTTTGGTAATTTTGTGTGTTTGATAAATATAAATGAGCTGATTATGATAACTGCTGTCCAGTTGTTATTTCAGGATTCAGGATGCTTTATTATTGTCCATTCTTTAACATGCACAAAACATATAAGAACTGAAATTACATTTTCGGCACAGTCCCATTAAGAGCAGACATACGTTACAGGGAGACAAGAACAGGACCGCCAACGGATCAGCCACTTACTGCGCTCCTTAAAAAAGGTGGGAAAAAGGTGATATTGGGAAAGGGGGGAAGAGTAAAAAATATTAGTCAAAGGCTGGACCCTCGGGAGGGGGTCCAGACTGAGTCCAAGGGAAAAAAACAAAGTTCGACTTCCAGGTGTTGTGGAGGTGGGAGGGAGGTCAAAAGCGTCCATCTTTGAGAGTCCTCGGGGATGTTTACAGAACAGCCTGCTCCTATTGTTGCAGCGTCAAGGCCATTCGAGGGAATCAAATCATAAATTGGGATTTTTGTTTTTCTGTGAGCAGACAATGGCTTGTCTGTTCTATTCGTCCATGTTGGCTCTCATATCCAATTTTTGTTGTTTCATTATCACATTTCTGAATCTCATTTGCCGATATGACACTAAGTTGCAAGTCTAAGACGCTAGATGGCAGTAGTGTATAGTTTATGGCAGGCGTGCCCATGACGTCGATCGCGACCTACCGGTCGATCGCGGAGGGTTGTCAGTCGATCGCCAGCCAGGCATTAAAAAAAAGTCCTAAAAATTTGCAATCATCAATCTTCACTTTTCGTCACTTGATTGACATTCACAGCACCCGAGGATCTTGTGAGATGACGCTGGCTGCTGCCAGATCAGTATTAAGAAATTACTGAAAGGCGGGCAAGAACCACTTTTTATGTCAACAGACTCTGGCGCCTTACCTGCTGTCAAAACTCTGCACAGTTCCTGTCTTCTGTTAGAATAATAATGTATATATTATCACACAACTCTTATGCTTAAGGGCCGTTGCTATAGTTATTATCAATTGTGCTGAAATTGTATTTTTATTTGTCTGTGCAAGGCTGGCAATCCAAAAGATTGCAAGCCATTCTCGTATCAGTGTCTGTGTCCAGGAACGGCCTGCTGACTGCCAAGGCCGAACACCGCCTTGATGCAGACAAAGCAGAGACAGGGCGATCTCACGACTGTCAACAGATTTGCATTTTTGTATAATCATATACTGTGTCTAACTGGAGCTGTCGAGATTACCCCCTTCCCTCAGTGACAGCTTCAGTGATGTAACCAGGGACCTCCCAAATAAATAGAGGAAGCACGAGGGCTGGACTTTTAGAACGTAGTTTGGATTTGTAACTAGAGTACAGCCTAAAAAACGTGTCTCCTCAATTGAGCCAAATTTAACTCTGTCTCTGCATGATTCTTTGCTTCTCGTCTGTTTAATAGATGTCATCAGTGTTTGAACCTGACATCTTCACAATAAAAGCGCTGCTTCATCCTGCCTGCGCTAACAAAATAAGAGTCTGAGAAAGCTGGTGTTCAGAAGCTAGGAAGCTACGGAGTTTGCCGCCAATGTATTTCTTATAAAGTGCATAAAAAGGAGTATGAAAGCTGGACAAATTAGATGCCAAAAACCAACCACTTTCATGTGGTAGTGGACAGAAAGAAGGACTTTTTTCCTCCTCTATTTGAAAATGTGGACGTTATCAGCACTACTGTCTGATTCCAATTAATGCAAGTCATCAGAATACACCGACTTATATTCTTGTCTTCATGAAAGAAAGGAATTTTTTTCCCGGAGTATAAGTCGCTCCGGAGTATAAGTCGCACCGGCCAAAGAAGCATAATAAAGAAGGAAAAAAACATATACTGTATAAGTCGCACTGGAGTATAAGTCACATTTTTTGGGGAAATTTATTTGATAAAACCCAACACCAAGAATAGACATTTGAAAGGCAATTTAAAATAAATAAGGAATAGTGAACAACAGGCTGAATAAGTGTATGTTATATGAGGCATAAATAACCAACTGAGAACGTGCCTGGTATGTTAACGTAACATATTATGGTAAGAGTCATTCAAATAACTATAACATATAGAACATGCTATACGTTTACCAAACAATCTGTCACTCCTAATCGCTAAATCCCATGCAATCTTATACGTCTAGTCTCTTACGTGAATGAGCTAAATAATACTATTTGATATTTTACGGTAATGTGTTAATAATTTCACACATAAGTCGCTCCCCCGGCAAAACTATGAAAAAAACTGCGACTTATAGTCCAAAAAATACGGTATATGTGTTAAACATACTTGTATTATCATTAAAGACCTTTAAATTGTTAACAAAAATGTCTCTTTCATAAATAAATATATATAAATAAATATATATGAATGAGGCAGATCCCCTCGACTTGGTCAATTGAAAAGTAGCTCGCCTGCAGAAAAAGTGTGGCCATCCCTGGTTCATGGTGTGTTGGTCAGTTCAGTCTGTTGAGCCCTACAATGTGTTAATACTAAAGGTGGGGGAAATACTCGATTTTCAGACGCATTGCAATTCGGACTTGGATGATTGTAAAATCCATTACTTCATGTCGATAATCGATTTATTTATTGTAAATAAAGTAATGCAGACAGTCCTAAAATGTGGCTGACTGCATCTCACCAAGAGATCCGACCAGCTCCTTCATTTTAGGGCACTTATGTTGCAGTTTTGCACATATTTCCATTAATTTAATAAATGTGAGAATTAATGTAACTGTTTCTTATTACAAATGTACTGTTGTTTAAAGTTGCAAGTGCTAAACGCTTATTTAGTGAAATGGAAAGAAATGGAAAACTGCATGAATATCTATAAATTAAAGATGCATCAATATTTTTTTAATCGAATCGTAGCTCCTGAATCGTAATTGAATCGTTAGGTGCCCAAAGATTCCCACCTCTAGTTAATACTGTCAGTATTGCACTCATTACGCACCAGCTGTTTGATTGTAACGTGCATCCTAGTTGTAGTTTTCATTAACAGATTTGAAAGTGTTGAAATCACCATGTAAAATCCCTAAAGCTAATCAGTAGCATGTCAATAGGAAAGCCAATGTATATTAGCATCAAGCTAGCGCATTTTTGGAAAAGTGGAGCCTTGCTTTACTTACGTCGGAGCATTTTTTTGAGTCAATCTCTTTGTTGGCATTGAAAATTGCAACATTACCTAGAGGTAGATTGGATGAATCCGCTCTCAGTACTGCTGGAGTGATCGCCAAGTGCCGAAGTGCGAAGAGCTGGCTTTTTTGGATTTTACGTAAATCGGTGCCTGGTAAGACCGGCGGGATTCGGTCGGTGCCAAAAAAGTACTGGATTTGGCTCCACTGTATTCTACATATTATACCTATGAAAGTGTGTAAAAGTTCAGTTTGGAGACGTTTTGGAGCTAATATGTATAATCCTCCATCTTGGTAGTCCCATTCATTCAATCGACAGGGCATTCAAATATAGTTATTTAATTTTTTTTTTGTAAATAAAGTTTTTTCACAGCAAAACCACTGGCATCTTTGATGCACCTGCTAGCTCACGTACGCCACCCCAATTCATGCTGACTGTGTGTGGCGAGGGCAGCACGGTGGAACAGGGGTTAGTGCGTGTGCCTCACAATACGAAGGTCATGAGTAGTCCTGAGTTCAATCCCGGGCTCGGGATCTTTCTGTGTGGAGTTTGCATGTTTTCCCCGTGACTGCGTGGGTTCCCTCCGGGTACTCCGGCTTCCTCCCACCTCCAAAGACATGCACCTGGGGATAGGTTGATTGGCAACACTAAATTGGCCCTAGTGTGTGAATGTGAGTGTGAATGTTGTCTGTCTATCTGTGTTGGTGGTGGATGAGGTGGCGACTTGTCCAGGGTGTACCCCGCCTTCCGCCCGAATGCAGCTGAGATAGGCTCCAGCACCCCCCGCGGCCCCGAAAGAGACAAGCGGTAGAAAATGGATGGATGGATGTGTGTGGCGATTGAGGGAACTTCAACTGGAGAACTTCGTAAAATGGTGCGATGATTCGTACCTGGAGCTTAATGGCGATAAAACGAAGGAGATGTACATTGACTTTTGCCGTGATCCCCCTGCCAAAGCACCCATTCTCATTAATGGCTCTGCTGTTGAGATAGTCCATGATTACAAGTATCTAGGCACAATTTTAGACAATAAATTGACCTTTGATGCCAACACTGACCGTATTTGTAAGAAGGCCAATCAGAGGCTGTTTTTCTTGAGGAGACTGAGGGGCTTTCAGGTTGATAGGACACTGATGAGGATGTTCTATTCATCTTGTATTGAATCTATTTGAACTTATTCCATCACTTCCTGGTTTGGTAACTTCAGTGTGGCCAATAAAAATAGATTGGGTGGTATGATCAAGGTATGCCAAAAGACCATAGGCACTACCTTGAACCCCCTGAACCAGATCTATCAGGCCAGAGTCATCCAGAAGGCAAAGGCAATTCTGGTCAACCCTCAGCACCCTCTCTTCTCAGAGTTTAGACTCTTACCCTCAGGATGCAGGTACACTCCTACCAATAGAAAGGCCAAAAACAACAGATACATAAGATCCTTTGTTCCCTCAGCTGTTGCCTTTATAAATGAGCTTCTTAAACAAGCTTAGCTGCTATGCAGTCACTTTAGTGGGATGATTAGTTTTTATTGTTTTACAAATGTTTTTAGTTTTTAGCTCAATGCTTTCATGATGGTTTGTATGTTGTATGTATTTTACGGCATGGCGTAGTGGGTAGAGCAACCGTGCCAGAAACCTGAGGGTTGCAGGTTCGCTCCCCGCCTCTTACCATCCAAAAATCGCTGCCGTTGTGTCCTTGGGCGGGACACTTCACCCTTTGCCCCCGGTGCCACTCACACCGGTGAATTGAATGATGAATGATGGGTGGTGGTCGGAGGGGCCGTTGGCGCAAATTGCAGCCACGCTTCCGTCAGTCTACCCCAGGGCAGCTGTGGCTATGAAAGTAGCTTACTACCACCAGGTGTGAATGATTGATGGGTTCTACATGTAAAGCGACTTTGGGTACTTAGAAAAGCGCTATATAAATCCCAGTTATTATTATTATTATTATTATTATTATTATTATTATTATTATTATTATTATTATGTATTTGTACCTTGTTTTATTGTTGTACCTTGTTTTTACTGTTGTACTTTGTTTTTACTGTTGCACCTTGTTTTTTACTGTTGTACCTCGTTTTACTGTTGAACGTTGTTTTTTAATGACTACTGCGGCAAACCAAATTGCCCCTCGGGGACAATAAAGATTTTCTAAGTCTAAGTCTAAGTCTAAGCTCACACATGCATTAATAACATTACGCAGTGCAGAAAGTCTTGGTGTAAAACATGTTTCTGCAAACGTTCCATTAGCGACTTTGCTGACAAAGAGAAATAGCCACGCCCTCAACCAATGGCCCTGAGTGTGTCGACTTGCTCGCGCACTAGCAAACAGGAAATACTTGTTTCAATGAGAAAACAAATAATAGACCCTGCTTCGTCTGGTACACTTAGGACGTAGCGCACGCCACAAAATCTATAAGTTCACCAAGGCACTAAGCAGACAGGAACTTCTATAGCGGCAGCCTCATATCAACTTCCTGTTCTGTATACGATCAGGTAATGTGCAAATTTAGAGATTTTGAAAATGTTGCCATTGTAATGGTACACGGCTTCCATTTACCTCTGTCGGCTCTCTCATTTCGCCCTCCACCGAGGGACTGCAGACCGCTCTTCCTGGTTGGTTCTGAACAAATGTTACAATTCCTAAATGTATGACCGTTCATTACGTCATCACTGTTGTTGAGTCATTGTTTATGTTTACTTACTGGATGACTTTGGTAGCCCGTTCCCTATTGTGATAGTGAGGGTCTTCCCTGCAGGTTTGAGCTCGGCCTGGTCCCCCGCTCCATTTTGGAACACAACCACCCTGGAGCTCCCTCCGCCCCAACCCTCCTTCTTCACTCTGAACTCCAGTCTTGTGGTGAGAAAGAGGGAACGTGTAGGATTTGGCCTGAACGTGAAACATGTTTTCCTCTACCTGTCCGTGAAGGATATTGCCAGTTTCCTCTTGGTCGCGTCCTCGTAGCGTTTTGACAACAAGCTGAGGAACTCGGTCTTGAAGTTGGACTCCAGCAGACTGTCGTACTGCGTCTCGTGCAGGATGAAGAAATCATCCTGTCTCGTACTGAAAACAGTTTTCCACACAGTATGTTTACATTCAACTTTAAAATAATTTAATAATAAAATAACTTAAGAAATAGGTGTCACGATTAGAGATGAGGTGGGCAGGGTTGGGGTTGGTGGTAGCGGGGGGTGTATATTGTAGCGTCCCGGAAGAGTTAGTGCTGCAAGGGGTTCTGGGTATTTGTTCTGTTGTGTTTATGTTGTGTTACGGTGCGGATGTTCTCCCAACATGTGTTTGTCATTCTTGTTTGGTGTGGGTTCACAGTGTGGCGCATATTTGTAACAGTGTTAAAGTTGTTTATACGGCCACCCTCAGTGTGACCTGTATGGTTGTTGATCAAGTATGCCTCGCATTCGCTTATGTGTGTGTAAAAGCCGCATATATTATGTGACTTGGACGACACACTGTTTGTATGGAGGAAAAGCGGACGTGACGACAGGTTGTAGAGGACGCTAAAGGCAGTGCCTTTAAGGCACGCCCCCAATAATGTTGTCCGGGTGGAAATCGGGAGAATGGTTGCCCCGGGAGATTTTCGGGAAGGGCACTGAAATTTGGGAGTCTCCTGGGAAAATCGGGAGGTTGAAACCGATAACGATAATTTACGATATTACATTTTAAAGCATTCATCGGCCGATAATATCGGACATCTCTAGTCACGATACGACTTTTTCACTTCCGATACTATAGCAATATTGATCTGACATTTTATCAGCCATGAATTATACATACTTTCATAATTTTGTTTGGATTTACTCTTTGAGTTGAAGTGGAGTGGTCATTTGTTAAAGGAGCCATATGTAATAATTTCATGTCAAGTCATCATTAAATGGCCCTGATATGTCAAAAGGCATTATTAAATCATGTTCTTTTTGGATACCTCTATAACTGATAACAGTAGTTCAGCCGGGATATGCTCATTTCAAAATTTGATTTACAGCCCCGAAATCTTGTTATTGTTTTCATTTCGATGCCCCGCCTTCCGCCGTTTGACCAATTAGAAAGTCCGTGAGTGTGTCACATCCAGGTTGCCAGTTATGCCAGGCCATCTTCGTCTAGCTACTGCCACTGGTAAAGTTACTAAACATGTCAGACCTTAGTAAACCTAAAAGGCCTCGTTACGATTCTCAACTTATTCATGACAAAGCCAGGAATAAAACGAGGATTTGTATCGGGGATGCATTTGAAAGATGGAGACGACTGAAGGCGGAGAAGATTTTTTCGTCTGACGCCAAACTTGCTAATTTCCTCCTTGATAGGTAAGTATGGCATTTACGTTTTCTTATTACTTGTAATAAATGGAAATGGAAATTTTGTATGTAAATTATATTGTTCAATACAGTCTATGATCGTGTCTAACAAAGCTAGTATGTTCGTGCAACGAATGCTTAGTGTGCTGGTGCTCAGGTCCTAATGTAATTCTTTGCATGCCCGGTCAATGACACATGGACATATACGGGGGAAATATATGCCTGTTAGCCTGTATGTTGACGTCTCATTCAACTGACAGGGCAACATATATTTTCGACAAATAAAACCTATGTGGATATGGATAGTGTCAGTGCCTATTTGGTTCTCAATATGCTGATACGCTGAGGAAATGGGTTCCAACATTAGCACGGTTGTCATGGCGATGTGAAACGTATGGACAAAGCCAAATCTCATGATAAAGGAAGTCCTCATTCATGTTTGCGTATTGTGGACTAAATGTACCAAGTTATATGGCAACCTGAAACTTTTGAAACAGTGGCTTATAGGCATACATTGGTAAAATGTCTTCTCTTTAGTTTTGGCCGTACATTAGGCTGCTAAGCATCCATCCATCCATTTTTTCTACCGCTTATTCCCTTTGGGGTCGCGGGGGGCGCTGGAGCCTATCTCAGCTACAATCGGGCGGAAGGCGTGGTACACCCTGGACAAGTCGCCACCTCATTGCAGGGCCAACACAGATAGACAGACAACATTCACACTCACATCCACGCATGCTCTACTTATTTTCACCAGCATAACCATTGGTTGTAGTTAGTTTTAGTCTTTGTTTTCTGATAGTACTGACAATAACCATATGATTGCCATTTGTTGTGATATTGTACGCAGGCATGACGTACTTCTCCCTGAAAATAGCCTAATTTCTGTGTAAAATGTGTTGGTTAGAGATTTGTGATTGACAAAACACTTGTCTATTCAGCTATTATGGTCCCAAGCACCTCAACCCCTAGTAAGAGGAAGTGGAAGTTTGAAGTTCCTTGGAGTAAATAAAATGAATGGTTAGACATAATTTTTAACATTTTTTTTTTTCATGAATAGTGTGCAGAAAGGAATATGAAGTGCACAACTATGGCCAATAAACCAAATAGTAATCAAATAATCAAAATCCTAATTTTCTGTTTTTTTAGTTCCATTTTATTATTTTTTATTTATTACTTTCATTTAGATTGATGATGGAAACGAAAAAAAAAAAAAATCCTCCGACTTAATTTAGTACGAGCTGTCACTTGTGAGCAAAAGAAGCTCTTCTTGATGAACCCAGTTTGGTGCTTCGCGGTCAAATGACACAGCAGCTGAACCGATCACATGGTTTTTTTCCCCTTAATGTGATACAAACATCCAGTATCACTCCTTGTGTTTCGTAAAGCCTCGGAGCTTTAGTATCGTTTAACCCATCACTGCTCATAATGCAGTAAGTTCATTGATGCAGACACTTCCGTTACTGTATATTTTTTTATTATATTCTTCCTTGGAGACTTTGTTTTTAAGTAATATGCAACTACGATTATATGATACCGTTGACAAATGTTGTGGTTTAGACTGCAATATTGTTCAATTAAAGACACTTATTACGTATGTCTAGCATGTGTGCTTAGCTGTTGTGCAGCTGCAACCAGTAGCTTATAGCCCATGATTACAAGATCAATCGTGTGTGCTTATTGGAGGACATTTGCACGATAAACACGCTGTAGGACTGCTTGTATCGGAGATTTTAGATGCAAGCTGAAAAAATCTGATGCTTGTTTTTTTGCTAATATTGGACCGAAACCTGGAATCAATATCCGATCGAGACATACCTTTTTATTTAGTTTTCTGTTCTTCATTTTATTATAATTGTTGACTTATTGCCAATTAAACCATATAATATTGAGCAGGTAAGACATTCTTTTTAGGGGCAGAATTCCACAGCAAGTACAATAACAACATACAGTATACCTGAGAGAGACACCATCGATGCTCCCAAACTCCAGTTTTCGCTTCAACACCTCCTTTATTTGCCCCTTCTCCGGACCTTTTTTCACTTTCTCTCGACCAATCAGATAGATGCCCTTGGGGGTGAGGATCAAATCTCTCTTGATGGACTGGGTTGTGAGAAAACAGGGAGTGAGAAAAATGAGCAAAAAAACAGAAAAGATGAGAGCAAAAGACAGGGGAGTGAGTGAAGTCCAAACGTACAGTAACTATTTCAAAATGTCTACTATGTCTGATATCCTGTGAGGGTGCGTTCACACTTCTAGTCCAGTACTGTGGTCAGTACCAAAAATGTATTAAAAAAGATACTTGGTGGTCATTGTAATACGCACTTGTATTTCAGTCAGGGGGGTGAGCAAATCATATGAATAAAGTCGGGCCTAGATTGGACGCTGTATGATGTACATACACATACATAATACATACATACATATATATATACATATATATATATATATATACATATATACATATATATACATATATACATATATATATATACATATATATATATATATACATATATAAATATATATATATATATATATATATACACACATATATACATATATACATACATACATATACGATAAATATTAATTGTTTCAAAAAAATATATACATATATTTCTAATTTAACACTAAGCTGTGGTGTCCAGTTGTTATCAAATCAAATCAAACTTTATTTATATAGTATTTTTCATGCACAGGCAAATGGCAAACACAAAGTACCGTACAAAACAAAACAAAAATAGAAGAAGAGAATAAAACACACACAGCAGTATTGTCAATGACAAAGCAAACATAACATGGCACTGAGGATTTGAGGAAAATTGCCACCTTTGAGGCGTCCACACTGGAGAATAACTGAAATTAACACAACTAAAAAAAATAAAAATAAATAAATATATATATATATATACTACCGTTCAAAAGTTTGGGGTCACCCAAACAATTTTGTATTTTCCATGAAAAGTCACACTTATTCACCACCATACGTTGTGAAATGAATAGAAAATAGAGTCAAGACATTGACAAGGTTAGAAATAATGATTTGTATTTAAAATAAGATTTTTTTTACATCAAACTTTGCTTTCGTCAAAAAATCCTCCATTTGCAGCAATTACAGCATTGCAGACCTTTGGCATTCTAGCTGTTAATTTGTTGAGGTAATCTGGAGAAATTGCACCCCACGCTTCTAGAAGGAGCTCCCACAAGTTGGATTGGTTGGATGGGCACTTCTTGCGTACCATACGGTCAAGCTGCTCCCACAACAGCTCAATGGGGTTCAGATCTGGTGACTGCGCTGGCCACTCCATTACCGATAGAATACCATCTGCCTGCTTCTTCTCTAAATAGTTCTTGCACAATTTGAAGGTGTGTTTTGGGTCATTGTCCTGTTGTAGGATGAAATTGGCTCCAATCAAGCGCTGTCCACTGGGTATGGCATGGCGTTGCAAAATGGAGTGATAGCCTTCCTTATTCAGAATCCCTTTTACCCTGTACAAATCTCCCACCTTACCAGCACCAAAGCAACCCCAGACCATCACATTACCTCCACCATGCTTAACAGATGGTGTCAGGCATTCTTACAGCATCTTTTCAGTTGTTCTGCGTCTCACAAACGTTCTTCTTTGTGATCCAAACACCTCAACTTGGATTCATCCGTCCACAACACTTTTTTCCAGTCTTCCTCTGTCCAATGTCTGTGTTCTTTTGTCCATCTTAATCTTTTTCTTTTATTGGCCAGTCTCAGATATGGCTTTTTCTTTGCCACTCTGCCATGAAGCCCAGAATCCCGCAGCCGCCTCTTCACTGTAGATGTTGACACTGGTGTTTTGCGGGTACTATTTAATGAAGATGCCAGTTGGGGACCTGTGAGGCGTCTGTTTCTCAAACTAGAGACTTTAATGTACTTATCTTCTTGTTCAGTTGTGCAACGCGGCCTCCCACTTCTTTTTCTACTCTGGTTAAAGCCTGTTTGTGCTGTCCTCTGAAGGGAGTAGTACACACAGTTGTAGGAAATCTTCAATTTCTTAGCAATTTCTCGCATGGAATAGCCTTCATTTCTAAGAACAAGAATAGACTGTCGAGTTTCAGATGAAAGTTCTCCTTTTCTGGCCATTTTGAGCGTTTAATTGACCCCACAAATGTGATGCTCCAGAAACTCAATCTGCTCAAAGGAAGGTCAGTTTTGTAGCTTCTGTAACGAGCTAAACTGTTTTCAGATGTGTGAACATGATTGCACAAGGGTTTTCTAATCATCAATTAGCCTTCTGAGCCAATGAGCAAACACATTGTACCATTAGAACACTGGAGTGATAGTTGCTGGAAATGGGCCTCTATACACCTATGTAGATATTGCACCAAAAACCAGACATTTGCAGCTAGAATAGTCATTTACCACATTAGCAATGTATAGAGTGTATTTCTTTAAAGTTAAGACTAGTTTAAAGTTATCTTCATTGAAAAGTACAGTGCTTTTCCTTCAAAAATAAGGACATTTCAATGTGACCCCAAACTTTTGAAGGGTAGTTATATATATATATATATATATATATATATGTATAGTACAAAAATATGAAAATATATGTAAAAAATAAAATATAAATAATATAAATATTACATCAATACAATAATAAAAACATAACATTGAGATAATAATAGTAGAAATATTGATTAAAATAAAAACAAACAGTAAAACAATAAAATAATAAAAAACAGATGATTGATAAAAAGCCTGATTAAAAAGGTGTGTCTTTAGCCTTAAAAAAAAAAAAAGTTTAACGCTCTCTGCTGTCCTGAGGCTCGTAGTGGCTTAACGCTGCCTCACCGTGGGTCTTTGTTCTGGTATTTGGTAAAGCTAAAAGGACAATGCCAGAGGACCTCAGGATCCGCGAGGGTTGATACGGTAAAAGCAGATCAGATAGATAAGAAGACGCAAGGCCATTAAGACACTTAAAAACTAATAATAGAACTTTAAAATTGACCCTGAAGCGGACGGGGAGCCAATGCAGCGACTTTAAAACTTGTGTAATGTGCTCCCCCCTCTGGTCCTCGTCAGCACGCGTGCAGCTGAGTTTTGTAATAATTGTAGACTTATGATGTTCTTTTTGGGAAGGCCAGAGAGCAGGGCATTACAATTGTCTAAATGACAAGAAATACAAGCATGCATTAGCACCGCCGTGTTGGCCTGAGAGAGAAACAGACGGACTCTGGCTATGTTCTTAAGATGTAAAACCAATTTTTTAAATATTTTTAATATGTTGGATAAAAGTCAGATGGGAGTCAAAAATCACGCCCAGATTTGTTATATACTGTGTTGGTTTAAAATCTTGTAATTTTGGTAAACGTCTCCCCCTCTGTTCTTCAGGGCCTATAACTAAAACCTCTGTTTTGTCCTGGTTGAGCTGCAGGAAATTCACTGCCATCCATAACTTGATGTCTGCAATGCAGTTAAAAAGGGTATCTATTGGTCCTGTTATCTTGTTTCTGTACACTTCTCTGTCTCATTTGCAAGTACTGTACTGCCTGTATTATATAATAGACTTTACATGCAGTTGCAATTCCTAGACATTGGATGGCAATAGTGTATAGAATACGGTGTGTTGCCTTAGCTAGGAAGTAGTCCTTGCCATTAAGTAAAATGTTTCAGTGTTTTCTACAAAGTGTTTGAGAACGGCCCTCTGTTCCATGAATAATCAAGAAGTTAAAGACAGAAGATTAAAAAAATGTAAGTGTTGTACTTATTACACTCCAGCTGTTTGTAACATACATTTTAGTTGTAGTTTTGATTACCAAATTTGGAGGTGTCAAAATCGCCACAAAAAATTACTAATGCTAATCTTTAGCAAGTCTATGGCAAAGCCAATGCAAATTAGCATCGAGATAGCACATTTTGAAAAGTGAAGCCTTACTGTACTTTTAAGCGCCTTTTTTCTGAAAATTGCAACATTAACTAAAGGCAGTCTGGCTGACTACTCGCCGAGTCTGCAACAGGACGTGACGTCACGTGCAACAAAGGTATCGAAATATGGCCACTGTTTAATTTTAAAAGAACAGGTACTCGGTTGCACCGACAGACTTTGGTCGGTACCTAAGAGAGTACGGAATTCGGTGCCCACACCACTCAGAACTAGAGTTCACTGGCAGGTGGTTTAACACCCTTTATAAAGGTGTCAGCCCCATTCTTCAATCCGGTCCTCCAGTTGACCAAACAAATTGTACCAGCAGAGCAAACGGATTCTGGTCCGTTTTAACCGGACCAAAAATGACAAGTGTGAACGCGCGATTGGTTTTACCTTGAACCTTCGATCAAACTTGTTGACGGAGTCTGCAAAGTCAACACGTTCCCTCTTGGCTAGGAACTGTCTCAGCTCAGGTTTTTGTTCTAGTCCCAGGTAGTCTCCAACAAAGTTCCTGTTGATGCTGTTTTTCCTGCGTTCTTTGGAGTTGTACAGGATGTCTGAAGCTGTTGATGTCACAATGGACATAATGATGGATTTCAACATGTAAACCGTGGGGACCAATGGGAGGCAGGTTCAAGAACCATGTGACACTTCAAACTCACCCTCTTCTCTCATCTGCTCATACTTCTTCCTGGCGATGTATCTTCTCCACGCCTTCTGAATGGTCCTGGCAAAAGTGTCAAACTTCCTTTCCCTCATCTCCTCAAGAAGAAAGAGCTAAAGGAGAACACATTGCTGAGCACTCAGGCTCTTACACACACGAAGAAGTCTCATTACCGATTCTGGGTTTTTAACAAAGATCTTGGTGCGGCCCATCTGGTATTGGTCGTTGTCCATGTTGACAGAGCGGAGGAGGTGAAGGACCCCCTGCTGCTCTGGACCCCTCCAGAGTGGCCACGTCTCAGCAGTCAGGATGGCGTACCTGGATACAAAAAGCATCCAGTATGGGATATGTGGGCAATCGTAGTACAAAATAGATTGATACATAGTAGGGGTGGGTAGATAGAGTCAAGTATCGATACAATGGGTAGGATTGATATTTTTCAGTTTTCGTCCATGTATTTTTTTTTTTCAAGCAAAAATGTACAGTGGAACGTCGGTTTATGAACCCCTCATGTACAAACCAATTAAAATGTGCTTTATTTTACAAACGTTTTATCTACCCATTGTGTGCCTGCAGCGTACCATTTTGTGCCCGGCAGCACATCCATTGTGGGCAGGCTAATCGATCTCTGGTGCTTATTCAGTCAGTAGAGCAGTACTGTCGTTGACTTCTGTGCTAATTGCTACTTTGTGTTCTTTTTACGTGTTTTCGGCCTTCTTACAACATTTTCCAAGGTTTGATATCTCAATATGAGTCCAAAGACAGCAATGGACAAGAATTGGGCTGTTTGAAACATTCAGGAAGTATCCACAGCGTTGATTCTTTACACTGCATGTAAAGTAGATTAGCCGACAAAATGAACTGGATTTTATTTTGTATTCCTAATCATTGTAGCGACCTGGTTGGTAAAGTTAGGGAGTTTTGTCATTTCAAAATGAGTGCATCACAGGGCTAGTGACAGTGTGTGTGCGTGTCGGCAGGGCGGGTGCAAATGAGGACAGTTCAGCTCGTTATTATTAGAGAAAAAGTCGATCCATCACCCCCTTTTTATGTTTGTTTGATATACAGTACTGTAGAGAAAAGTTTTGCTAAAATATGGACTTTTGTCGAGGCTGGACCCCATTATTCATTAGTCTGCTGAAAATTAGCATTAATATACAAACTTCTCTATTTACGACGCCTGTTAAAGAATTAAGTTCGTAAATTGAGGCACCACTGTATTGTCTAAATATCGGCTAAATTGGCTCTTTGTTTTCATAGATTGACTGCAAAATGTGACACCCACTCTTACAAGCACAGGAGTTGTGAATATAGTAGTGAAGTGTGAAGTGAAGTGAATTATATTTATATTGCGCTTTTCTCTAGTGACTCATAGCGCTTTACATAGTGAAAACCCAATATCTAAGTTACATTTAAACCAGTGTGGGTGGCACTGGGAGCAGGTGGGTAAAGTGTCTTGCCCAAGGACACAAAGGTAGTGACTAGGATGGTGGAAGTGGGGATCGAACCTGGAACCCTCAAGTTGCTGGCACGGCCACTCTACCAACTGAGCTATGCCGCCCCAATAGTATTTTGTGTTCTATTTGAATTAAACTATTAATTCTAACCATTAATTGTTTTAATCACACTAACCACACATTTGAATTTGAATTTATCACTGTTAATCATAGCTAATTACCTGCTTGCATAATTTAAATTAACATTAGAAAAACCTCAATATTTTGGCTCAAATTGAAATTTATTGTCAGAATATCACACATGGACATTTTTTAAAGTGTTTTACGTTATTTATTTGCTCATAACAGTTGTATCCAAAGTACGATCTACTACTATTTTCAAGTGAAAGTTATCCCAGAATACGACAGGCGGAGTCTCCTCACTCATCTTTACACTGACATTTGTATTGATCTGATCACTGACGGTACAGAAACCAGCACCGTATTTCAGGTAACCGCCTGCCGTTAAGCCAGGGGTCTTAAACTTGCGGCCCATGGGCCATTTATGCCACATTATATATTTTTACAGTAGTGCCCCTTTCTTTTGATCCTATTATATGTCAACAAACTGATGGAAAAACTGCTTTGCAACCAGAAGTCAACGTTACTAGCAGATAATAAAGTTCATCTGTTATAGAATTGATTTCAAAGGGGGCTTCATTGACCAAAAAATGCTTGCAATAGCTTTTTACATATTAAGTTAAGGAAAACTGCAATTACATGCAGTACAATTTATTTTACCTATTTACAATGGCAAAATGGTTTATTGACATTTTGGTTCTACTTTACTTCCTTGATTTGTGTTTAGCTGCCCCTTCACTTTCTGTACTGCGTCCTGCTAGCACACCTGTCTTAAATTAGTTAATCCAGCCTATTTAGTTTTTACCTATTGGTCCTTGCCTGTGCGGGATCATTGTTCTCTGTACCTTGACAAGTGTTTTTCATCTGTGCACTTCCATGCTGCACTTGATTTTGTTTGCCTTGCCTTGTTTTCCCCCCCTGTGGTTCAGACCAACAACGCCAACACAAGAAGTCAACATATTTCAAGGTTTTTGCAACCACATAAAAGGTAGTGGTGGGCCAAATGTGGCCCCCGGGCCTTGAGTTTGACACCTGTGACTTGGATGCTTGTCGAAGTCCTGTGGTTGAAACATGATTTTGAAGTAAATACTTTGTGATGCCCACCCTCCAGTGGCCCCCAGCTATATTCAGTTTCAGATCCCTGCGTTAAGGTGAAGGAGCATGTGTGAGAAAAATAAATTGTGTGATAATTGTATTTTCCGGACTATAAGCCCTTCTTTTTCCCCCAAACTTTGAACCCTGTGACGTGTACAGAGGTGCGGCTAATCTGTGGATTTTTCTTTGCTAACGGCTAAATTATGGAATGGATTAAGCAAAGAAATCAAACAACGTACTGAAATGATCCACTTTAAGAAACTGTTCAAACTCAAAGTATTTACAAAGTACAAAGAAGAAGAATCCAGATAAACGTCTTCAACTTGATTAAAAAAGGAGAAAATCTTATTCATTTATTGTTTGATCAGCTGTTTTACTGCCGTGTTACAGGCACCATTTAGAATTAACATTTACAAAATCTTTTTAAGTAAATATCTCATTTCACAACGTACCGGTATACAAACCCCGTTTCCATATGAGTTGGGAAATTGTGTTAGATGTAAATATAAACGGAATACAATGATTTGCAAATCCTTTTCAACCCATATTCAGTTGAATGCACTACAAATACAAAATATTTGATGTTCAAACTAATAAACTTTTCTTTTTTTTTTGCAAATAATAATTAACTTAGAATTTCATGGCTGCAACACGTGCCAAAGTAGTTGGGAAAGGGCATGTTAACCACTGTGTTACATGGCCTTTCCTTTTAACAACACTCAGTACACGTTTGGGAACTGAGGAGACACATTTTTTAAGCTTCTCAGGTGGAATTCTTTCCCATTCTTGCTTGATGTACAGCTTAAGTTGTTCAACAGTCCGGGGGTCTCCGTTGTGGTATTTTAGGCTTCATAATGCGCCACATATTTTCAATGGAAGACAGGTCTGGACTACAGGCAGGCCAGTCTAGTACCCGCACTCTTTTACTATGAAGCCACATTGATGTAACACGTGGCTTGGCATTGTCTTGCTGTAATAAGCAGGGGCGTCCATGGTAATGTTGCTTGGATGGCAACATATGTTGCCCCAAAACCTGTATGGACCTTTCAGCATTAATGGCGCCTTCACAGATGTGTAAGTTACCCATGTCTTGGGCACTAATACACCCCCATACCATCACACATGCTGGCTTTTCAACTTTGCGCCTATAACAATCCGGATGGTTCTTTTCCTCTTTGGTCCGTAGGACACGACGTCCACAGTTTCCAAAACCAATTTGAAATGTGGACTCGTCAGACCACAGAACACTTTTCCACTTTGTATCAGTCCATCTTAGATGAGCTCAGGCCCAGTGAAGCCGACGGCGTTTCTGGGTGTTGTTGATAAACGGTTTTCGCCTTGCATAGGAGAGTTTTAACTTGCACTTACAGATGTAGCGACCAACTGTAGTTACTGACAGTGGGTTTCTGCAGTGTTCCTGAGCCCATGTGGTGATGTCCTTTACACACTGATGTCGCTTGTTGATGCAGTACAGCCTGAGGGATCGAAGGTCACGGGCTTAGCTGCTTATGTGCAGTGATTTCTCCAGATTCTCTGAACCCTTTGATGATATTACGGATCGTAGATGGTGAAATCCCTAAATTCCTTGCAATAGCTGGTTGAGAAAGTTTTTTCTTAAACTGTTCAACAATTTGCTCACGCATTTGTTGACAAAGTGGTGACCCTCGCCCCATCCTTGTTTGGGAATGACTGAGCATTTCATGGAATCTACTTTTATACCCAATCATGGCACCCACCTGTTCCCAATTAGCCTGCACACCTGTGGGATGTTCCAAATAAGTGTTTGATGAGCATTCCTCAACTTCATCAGTATTTATTGCCACCTTTCCCAACTTCTTTGTCACGTGTTGTTGGCATCAAATTCTAAAGTTAATGATTATTTGCAAAAAAAAAAAAGTTTATCAGTTTGAACATCAAATATGTTGTCTTTGTAGCATATTCAACTGAATATGGGTTGAAAATGATTTGCAAATCATTGTATTCCGTTTATATTTACATCTAACACAATTTCCCAACTCATATGGAAACGGGGTTTGTATATCTGCGCTTATAGTCCGGCGCGGCTAATATATGAAAAATCTTTTTGACTTCTAAAATTCAGTGGGTGCGGTTTATAGTCCGGAAAATACAGTCATCTCCGCTTATTCATGATTAACTTTGATAGCCTTCATTCTAATCAACCAAGCAATCCATCAGAGGGACACCACTGATGGTACGGTATGGTTCAGATATTTCAGTACCCTTACAAAGCTCAAACTGAATGGAATTAAACTGTACTATTTAGTGGAAAGGGTGTTTTTTTCCCAGACCTTTGCAGGAATTTAGTGAAGACCCTGCGGTATGCAAAACCAGCCCTTCGTACGCGGATATTTTCTCGAAGTCCAAGGTATTCCACTTGATGCTTAACCCTAGAAATAGAAATATGAACAAAGAAGGGGTTACTTGTGTGTGTGTGTGTGAGTCCAGGTGATAGCACTAACCTGCTCTCCTCCCAGTCTTTAGGCCTTTTGGTCTCATTGGGTTTGATACAGCGGATGTAGTGCGGCGTGCACTTCATTAGCGTGTTCACCAGGTCATTCGCTTGTCTCTGTGTGCAAAGTCAAAGTTTGGACCTTATTTACTTTTGTCATTGTCGTTACAAATAACTCTAAAGGAGATCCATTCCTTGATCTTGGAGCTGGCGGTCGTCGGCCTGCTTTTCTTGTCCGTGTTGAGGTTTTCCGGGAACAAGCTGCGGATGAAGTCACTGCGGTGGCGAGACACAACATCCACAACTAAACTGGAGCGAGCGTGTCGTACGGTAAATAACTGGCGGATGCTTACAATTCACTGCTTTGCATGAGCTCGATAAGGTCAGGGAAAAGCACGTCCCGGTTTCTCTCACAGAAGCCGTTGATATCATACGACACCTGAGACGACAACATGGACTCCTGTTTACAAACCTCACTGAAATACAGTCGGACTATGTCACGGTAAGCACCTTTCCGGCGTAGTGGTGTATAACGAAGCCAGAGTTCCAGCTGTTGAAATGCTCGTGTGATCCCACGGCGGCCTGCAGTTTCTGCAGCAGCGTGCCATCTGCGCCCTCGCCTTTGGCATGCATGGTGGCGCACACATCATCCAGCACACTCATCACACCTGGAGGATTCTGAAGGGAGCAGGAAAGAAAGAAAAAATGAGGTTGTGATGATCAATTTTTTGTAAGACTTGTCCTCATTATGGCTGGCTTCGGATGACAGGCGGGGGGGAACCCTGGACTGGTCACCAGCCAATCACAGAACACGTAAAACAAACAACCATTGAAAATAACAATTAGACTTAGACAAACTTTACTGATCCTCACGAGAAATTGTTTGACACATAAAAAATGTTCCTGTATGACATTCTGACAAAAAATGGCATTTGTGTACAAATATTGGGGTCTTTTTTTAAGGTAATTTACAAACCCCGTTTCTATATGAGTTGGGAAATTGTGTTAGATGTAAATATAAACGGAATACAATGATTTGCAAATCATTTTCAACCCATATTCAATTGAATGCACTACAAACACAATATATTTGATGTTGAAACTCATAAACTTTATTTATTTTTTGCAATTAATAATTAACTTAGAATTTCATGCCTGCAACACGTGCCAAAGTAGTTGGGAAAGGGCATGTTCACCACTGTGTTACATGGCCTTTCCTTTTAACAACACTCAGTAAACGTTTGGGAACTGAGGAGACACATTTTTTAAGCTTCTCAGGTGGAATTCTTTCCCATTCTTGCTTGATGTACAGCTTAAGTTGTTCAACAGTCCGGGGGTCTCCGTTGTGGTATTTTAGGCTTCATAATGCGCCGCACATTTTCAATGGGAGACAGGTCTGGACTACAGGCAGGCCAGTCTAGTACCCGCACTCTTTTACTATGAAGCCACATTGATGTAACACGTGGCTTGTCATTGTCTTGCTGAAATAAGCAGGGGCGTCCATGGTAACGTTGCTTGGATGGCAACATATGTTGCTCCAAAACCTGTATGTACCTTTCAGCATTAATGGCGCCTTCACAGATGTGTAAGTTGCCCATGTCTTGGGCACTAATACACCCCCATACCATCACAGATGCTGGCTTTTCAACTTTGCGCCTATAACAATCCGGACGGTTCTTTTCCTCTTTGGTCCGGAGGACACTACGTCCACAGTTTCCAAAACAATTTGAAATGTGGACTCGTCAGACCACAGAACACTTTTCCACTTTGTATCAGTCCATCTTAGATGAGCCCAGGCCCAGCGAAGCCGACAACGTTTCTGGGTGTTGTTGATAAACGGTTTTCGCCTTGCATAGGAGAGTTTTAACTTGCACTTACAGATGTAGCGACCAACTGTAGTTACTGACAGTGGGTTTCTGAAGTGTTCCTGAGCCCATGTGGTGATATCCTTTACACACTGATGTCGCTTGTTGATGCAGTACAGCCTGAGGGATCGAAAGTCACGGGCTTAGCTGCTTACGTGCATTGATTTCTCCAGATTCTCAGAACCCTTTCATGATATTATGGACCGTAGATGGTGAAATCCCTAAATTCCTTGCAATAGCTCGTTGAGAAAGGTTTTTCTTAAACTGTTCAACAATTTGCTCACGCATTTGTTGACAAAGTGGTGACCCTCGCCCCATCCTTGTTTGTGAATGACTGAGCATTTCATGGAATCTACTTTTATACCCAATCATGGCACCCACCTGTTCCCAATTTGCCTGTTCACCTGTGGGATGTTCCAAATAAGTGTTTGATGAGCATTCCTCAACTTTATCAGTATTTATTGCCACCTTTCCCAACTTCTTTGTCATGTGTTGCTGGCATCAAATTCTAAAGTTAATTATTATTTGCAAAAAAACAAAATGTTTATCAGTTTGAACATCAAATATGTTGTCTTTGTAGCATATTCAACTGAATATGGGTTGGAAATGATTTGTAAATCATTGTATTCCGTTTATATCTAATAAATCTTATATCTAACACAATTTCCCAACTCATTTGGAAACGGGGTTTGTAATTTATGCATGCAAGGCAACACTAAATTGGCCCTAGTGTGTGAATGTGAGTGTGAATGTTGTCTGTCTATCTGTGTTGGCCCTGCGATGAGGTGGCGACTTGTCCAGGGTGTACCCCGCCTACCGCCCGAATGCAGCTGAGATAGGCTCCTGCATCCCCCGCGACCCCAAAAGGGACAAACGGTAGAAAATGAATGGATGGAAGTAATAACTTGTGATGAATCATGATTAATCCAAATGTAAAGGTTTGATTGCGCTATACCTGGGGCGGTATAGCTCGGTTGGTAGAGTGGCCGTGCCAGCAACTTCAGGGTTCCAGGTTCAATCCCCGCTTCCGCTATCCTAGTCACTGCCGTTGTGTCCTTGGGCAAGACACTTTGCCCACCTGCTCCCAGTGCCACCCACACTGGTTTAAATGTAACTTAGATATTGGGTTTTCACTATGTAAAGCGCTTTGAGTCACTAGAGAAAAAGCGCTATATAAATATAATTCACTTCACTTCACATTAAAAAAATATCATTTGACAGCACTATTTTAAAGACAAATTTTTGTTTGTTTGTTTTTAACTTATTATAAACATGAATAATTGACAATTTAACTATAATTAATGTTAATAATTTAAGTTAAGAATAGATATTAGCGAAGGATACGTTTTTATTTAATTAAATAATACTATAATTAACATATTTACCTCTTTATTTTGTGCCTTTTTGCTCAAATGTTCCCACTGTTTCAGTGATACCACAATAAATAACTGGCCAATTCAAGAGGAGTTAGCATTTTGAAGACCCCTGATGTATTAAACCACGGGTCCCCAAACTTTTTGACTCGGGGACCACATTGGGTTAAAGAAATTTGGCTGCGGGTTGGGCTGTATGTATATATATATATATATATATATATATATATATATATATATATATATATATATATATATATGTATATATATGTATATATATGTATATATATATATATATATGTATGTGTGGGGAAAAAAATCACAAGACTATTTCATCTCTACAGGCCTGTTTCATGAGGGGGGTACCCTCAATCGTCAGCACTATTTTTTGGATATCCTTATTAAGACATATATATATATATATATATATATATATATATATATATATATATATATATATATATATATATATATATATATATATATATATGTATATATATGTATATATATGTATATATATATATATATATGTATGTGTGGGGAAAAAAATCACAAGACTATTTCATCTCTACAGGCCTGTTTCATGAGGGGGGTACCCTCAATCGTCAGCACTATTTTTTGGATATCCTTATTAAGACATATATATATATATATATATATATATATATATATATATATATATATATATATATATATATATATATATATATATATATATATATATATGTCTTAATAAGGTTATCCAAAAATTTTTGGGGATATCCTTATTAAGACATATATATATATATATATATATATATATATATATATATATATATATATATATATGTCTTAATAAGGTTATCCAAAAAATAGTGCTCGATACCGTAGTAGAGCGCAATATATGTATGTGTGGGAAAAAAATCACAAGACTATTTCATCTCTACAGGCCTGTTTCATGAGGGGGGTACCCTCAATCATCAGGAGATTTTAATGGGAGCATTCGCATACCATGGTTTATATAGGGCACAGAGTGGGTGGGTACAGGCTGGCCTAGGGGCGTGGTGATTGGCTCATGTGTTACCTAGGAGGTGTTTCCGTCTATGGCGGCATGTTGTTACAATTTCGCTGCGCTTGTTGAGGGATGACAGGTCTGGACGGTAAATAATAAACAGTTTCTCTTTCAAGCATAGGTTGCATCTTTTATTACCACTATTGTAAGGTGTGCTGGATGCAAGAATTTGCCATGTTATTGAATATTCAACATTATTGTCTTTGAGGTCCCAAATGTGTTTGCTGAGTTCTGTGGTATTTCGCAGGTTTTTGTTCCTGAAAGAAGCCTTGTGATTGTTCCATCTGGTTTTGAATTCTCCCTCGGTTAATCCTACATATGTGTCGGATGTGTTAATGTCCTTGCGTATTACCTTAGATTGGTAGACAACTGATGTTTGTAAGCACCCCCCGTTGAGAGGGCAATTAGGTTTCTTTCGACAGTTACATCCTTTGTTGGTTTTGGAGTCGCTCTGTCTGGGGGCCGACGGCTCATTTGCAATTGTTTTGTTGTGGTTTGAGATGATTTGTCGTATATTGTTCATGCAGCTGTAGCTCAATTTAATGTTGTTCTTGTTGAATACTTTTCTTAGGGTGTTGTCTTTGGGAAAGTGTTTGTCAATCAGATTGAGGAATTTGTGTCCAATGTTCGTTGAGACGTTTTTGCTGTATGGGGGGTTGTACCAGATGATGTCGTTTCGTTTTCTGTTCTTTTTTGGCTGGTTTCCTGGCGTGGGTTCATAGGTGAGGGTGAAATTGTATCCGCTTTCATCAAGGGCTTTTTGGTACGGGGGGGTTGCTTGGTCAAATTCAGCTTTGCTAGATGACAGCATCGATAGCCTTTTATTGATTCCGGTAGGTATTCTTTTCGTGGTGGTGGGTGGGTGGTTGCTGTCATGGTGCACGTATTGGAGTGTTGTGTTGGGTTTCGTGAATGGTTGGTAGCTGTTATTTCTCAGGTTGAAAGTGACGTCAAGGAAGTTGACGGTTTGCTTGTTGGCTTCAATCGTGATCCGTAGGCCGTTCTCTTTGAAAATTTGGCATATGCGCTTCTTGGTATTCTCGCTGCTCCTTGGCGAGGCGCGACACACTGCCAGTCCGTCATCACGGTAAATACCAAGGTTCAGATTGAGGCTAGCGAGCTGGGAGAGGAGGAAACTCCCAACGAGTTCACACGTTTCTGCTCCGTCAAAACTTCCCATAGTGACGTCAAATGTTGCATTGTTCTTTTTTTGCCATGGTGTACTGTTGTGGATGAGAATGGAGTTTTTTGTGTGGATGATGATGTTTCTTTCGTTGCCTGTGATTGAGTCGTAGTCTGAGGCGAAGTCTAGTGCTTGAGTCAGTAGGTCTTGCGTGATGGAAGGGTAAAATTCCTCGATATCAAAGGAGATAAAGTTGTGCTGTTGTTTGTCTTGGATGTTGTTGAACCATTTGATTACTGCTGCTGTATTTCTCCATTGGTTGAGTGGTGTTTTGTCCTTGATTTTTGTGTTGACTCTGTCCAGGAAGCGCAATATATGTATGTGTGGGAAAAAAATCACAAGACTATTTCATCTCTACAGGCCTGTTTCATGAGGGGGGGTTTCCCTCAATCATCAGGAGATTTTAATGGGAGCATTCACATACCATGGATTATATAGGGCACAGAGTGGGTGGGTACAGGCTGGTGTAGGGGCGTGGTGATTGGCTCATGTGTTACCTAGGAGGTGTTTCCGTCTGTGGCGGCATGCTGTTACAATTTCGCTGCGCTTGTTGAGGGATGACAGGTCTGGACGGTAACAACAAGCGCAGCGAAATTGTAACAGCATGCCGCCACAGACGGAAACACCTCCTAGGTAACACATGAGCCAATCACCACGCCCCTACATCAGCCTGTACCCACCCACTCTGTGCCCTATATAATCCATGGTATGTGAATGCTCCCATTAAAATCTCCTGATGATTGAGGGAAACCCCCCCTCATGAAACAGGCCTGTAGAGATGAAATAGTCTTGTGATTTTTTTTTTTTTCCCACACATACATATATTGCGCTCTACTACGGTATCGAGCACTATTTTTCGGATAACCTTATTAAGACATATATATATATATATATATATATATATATATATATATATATATATATATATATATATATATATATATATATATATATATATATATATATATATATATATATATATATATATATGTATATATATATATAAGTGGTTCTTAACCTTGTTGGAGGTACCGAACCCCACCATTCACCGAACCCTTCTTTAGTGAAAAATAAAATGTTTTTTTTTTTTTCAAATTCAAGACAAAGTTATATGTTTTTGGTAACACTTTAGTATGAGGAACATATTCTAAGTAACAAAGACTTAATTTAGAGTTTTTTGGACACTCAGGGAACATATTCTAAGTAACAAAAACTTAATTTAGAGTTATTTGGTTAGGGTTAGAGGGTTAGGGTCAGGGTTAGAGGGTTAGGGTCAAGGTTAGGGTTATAATAAGGCCATGCCGAATAAGGCATTAATAAGTACTTAATAATGACTAGTTAAGAGCCAATACATTACTCATTTGCATAATAGTGAATATGTTCCCCATACTAAAGTGTTAACATGTTTTTTTACTGGTGCACAAAATGTACCGTGCATGAACATCACCTTGTTCAAAGAACAAAACCAACACAGTGCATAAACTCACAACAAATTACACACCTGCTGAACCCCTGAGCCCAACTCACCGAACCCCTAGGGTTCGATTGGACCCAGGTTAAGAACCACTGATATATATATATATATATATATATATATATATATATATATATATATATATATATATATATATATATATATATATATATATATTCCGAGCACGATGATGTCACGTTATCGATGGGAAAATGCATTTTTAGACAATAAGTAACAAGCGGTAGAACATGGATTAGAAAGGACAGATTTTAAACAATAATAATTAAAGAAAAATGAATTAAAACAATTTTGGACTCTGGCGGGCCGTAGTTTGGGGACCCCTGTATTAAACGATTGTTTGCAATCTTACCAGTTTATTTTCAATCAGGTCGCACACAATCTTGTTGTTGAAGTATTGAATGGGCGTCCACTTGATGCCCTCTTGAACGTACTCCTCCTGTAGGCCAATAAGAAGATTGGGACATTCTTACAATGCAAAAATAGTGCAGTTCTGTAATTGCTTGTAGTCCGACAAGTGATTTTCTTCCCGGACATGAACACCAGTGGTGGTCAACCAAGCCAAGATGGCTGTTGTACAGGAAGCAGTACACAAGTACACAAGCGGCCTATATCCTCCTGCAAAAAGCAGACACAAGCAAAAAATCCAACTATGCAGTGGAATAGATCCCTCTACTCACAAAAAGATTTGTCGAGTGATAAAGGATTATTCGTTGCATAACATATCGAACTATCGTGTGCTCCAGACGCCATTCTACATGACAAAACATATGAAAAGTTGGAAAAGCATGGAGGTCTACAACTTCTTTGTGTGTGGCTGGGTCAAGGAAATTGGTATCAAGACTCTCCCGGATAAATATGCATCGTTTTTGCTCGGGTAAGGTTACATTTCATGACTTAACTTGACTTGTTTGTTGCTACCCTTGCTGTTGCGCACGCCGTTTACGAGTACGCGTGTTTTCCCCGTCTTTATCAAAATATAACTTTAGATGTCAACATTGTGTATGTGCTGAAAGCTTCATTTATGATACCTGCCTTTGGTAAAAGCTTGACTCTTTTAGGTTCTGCTCACATTTCATTTATTTTGTTTAGACTCGCCGAGTTGGTGCTTTTCAAAACACTCGTAGCAAACAGGCGTTTAAGAAATACAAATAATATCAAGATAATACTTAAAAACACTAAACGCAAAAAGGAATCAAACAAACCTTTAACGGGGTGATCACTGCAAACTCTTGAATTCTTCGGCTCTGCTCCCTCGGACTGGAGTGTCGGCTACTTTTGTCATCTTTTTTCATAAAATCTTGCACTCTTCCGCCCTTCTTGATTACCTCTCGAGGAACTCTGAAGAAACGTTTATCTTTTTTGTGATTTAAACGGTTTGTACAGCCCAAAACCTACTCAGTGGCTTAGTGGTTAGAGTGTCCGCCCTGAGATCAGTAGGTTGTGAGTTCAAACCCCAACCGAGTCATACCAAAGACTATAAAAATGGGAGCCATTACCTCCCTGCTTGGCACTCAGCATCAAGGGTTGGAATTGGGGGTTAAATCACCAAAAGATTATTCCCGGGCGTGGCACCTCTGCTGCCCACTGCTCCCCTCACCTCCCAGGGGGTGATCAAAGGGGATGGGTCAAATGCAGAGGACAAATTTCGCCACACCTAGTGTGTGTGTGACAATCATTGGTACTTTAACTTTAACTTAACTAAAACAACACAAGCATAGGGCATTTTTCTTCGAGAAAGGCTAAATGGTTTGACCACCGGGCGTATTCAACGAGCCAAACGTGATGTCATTTTGAATCCAAGCAATTGCTCCTGATAATTGCGGGTGAATGCTGAGAGTCGTCGTTGCTGAGACAAAATGAAGTGAGAGGACTAAAACCATGAGATGGATGGATTTTGAATCATATCGAATCCTTCCTAAAGGTTAGTATGAGGTGTGTTAAAAAGCAGAGCCCCAATGCATACTGTCACCTATTGGAACAACAAGCTACACTCACAGACAGTCCCATTATAATGGGTTTATGAGCGCCAAACCTATTCGTAACGACTCAAATTCAAATAAATGTATAAAACCATTGCCGTTTGTTTGTTTTTTAGAGAAAAGTGGAAGGATGGATCAAAGCAATCTGGAAATTGTGCATGTATTTTTTAAAACACTCATCAAAATATTAACAAATATGCTACCTGCTCAGCCTTCAGTGTCAATTCAATGAAGATTTGTTGCAGCTTCTCGTTGACAAAGTTGATGCAGAATTGTTCAAATCCATTTCTCTGAAAGAGAAAAGCAAACCATGTCACCTAGATTGTAAATACACCATGTGTCCATAAAGAAAGTTTGTGTTACATATTAATAGAGATGTCCGATAATATATATATATCGTCCGATAAATGCTTTAAAATGTAATATCGAAAATTATCGGTATCGGTTTTTTTTTTTATTATTGGTATTGTTTTTTTATTTTTTTTATTTTTTTTATTAAATCAACATAAAAAACACAAGATACACTTACAATTAGTGCACCAACCCCAAAAACCTCCCTCACCCATTTACACTCATTCACACTAGAGATGTCCGATATTATCGGCCGATAAATGCTTTAAAATGTAATATCGGAAATTATCGGTATCGTTTTTTTTATTATCGGTATCGTTTTTTTAATTTTTTATTTTTTTATCAAATCAACATAAAAAACACAAAATACACTTACAATTAGAGCACCAACCCAAAAAACCTCCCTCCCCCATTTCCACTCATTCACACAAAAGGGTTGTTTCTTTCTGTTATTAATATTCTGGTTCCTACATTATATATCAATATATATCAATACAGTCTGCAAGGAATACAGTCCGTAAGCACACATGATTGTGCGTGCTGCTGGTCCACTAATAGTACTAACCTTTAACAGTTAATTTTAACTGTAAAATTACTAGTTTCTATGAAACTGTTTTTATATTGTTTTACTTTCTTTTTTTATTCAAGAAAATGTTTTTAATTTATTTATCTTATTTTTTTAATTATTTTTTTTTAAAAAGGACCTTATCTTCACCATACCTGGTTGTCCAAATTAGGCATAATAATGAGTTAATTCCACGACTGTATATATCGGTATCGGTAATTAAGAGTTGGACAATATCGGAATATCGGATATCGGCAAAAAAGCCATTATCGGACATCCCTACATATTAATACTTATTTTATGAGGACCATTTACCTGGAATATTTCAAAACCATAAATGTCTAGTACGCCGATGCTGAACTCTTCATGTGGTTTTTGGATGGCTTTATTAATGGCCTGGACAGGACAGGAGAGGTAGAATGAAAACAGGAGGAAGAGATACGATAGAAATATGCAAATGTGTAAATTTGGCAACCTCCACCAGGTAGTCAAAGAGTCGTGCATAGAGAGCTTTGGCCAGGGCGTCTCTTGTGTAGGTGGCCTGCTCTCGGTTCAGCGTCACGTCGATGGACTCGGACTTGCCGCCCCACTTTGAGTCCATTTTGCGGCTGGTCAGCTTCTCCTGCAGACGGTTGGGGTCGATGGCCAGCAGGTACGCTGGGAAGGCGAGCACTGGTGGTGGCCACATAGAAAATACACCACAATTATGGATGTCATAATATTGGAGCAAGCGATCTGGTTGTTAGCGTCACATTGCCACGCAACAGCGGCGGCGAGAAGACAAACAAGCGACGGCGGGTTCTAATTTGATCACGTCCCTCGGGGCAAAAAGAGACAATTGACTAAACCACCTGGGGATGCATGTGTGTGTGTGTGAGTGCGTGCATGATTGAATGTATTCCCTCTTAGGAGTGTTTGCGTGCGTGTGTGTGTGTGTGTGTGTGTGTGTGTGTGTGTGTGTGTGTGTGTGTGTGTGTGTGTGTGTGTGCGTGTGCATGTGTGTGCAGAGTGTATACTTTGTCACTCACAGTCCATGCTTTCCACCTGCCCATAATTCCCTGCTTCTATAAAGCTGATGTTCCCCAGGTGGAGGATGCCTGCAACAATCTGCAGCACCTGGGTCTGGATGTCACCTGGGATCCCAATCACCTGCATGGCTTCCTGCAGACCACAGCAGAAATAATGACGGCGCCACTGCGGGGCCCCTGTTATCTATTACCGTCGCCACCGGCCACTTGGTTAGGTACACTCGCACAAGAGGTCTGCCTATAGCAGATCTGGGCAAATTAAGGCCCCGGGGGCCACATGCGGCCCGTTAAGCTTTTCAATCTGGCCCACCGGACATTCCCAAGTAATTTTTTTAGATTTTTAAGATGGAAAGTGTAGCTGCCATGATGATGTGCAGTGATGTTTTCTAATGACTGTTAAGTCTTGAACTATACAAAGTAGGGATGTCCGATAATGGCTTTTTGCCGATATCCGATATTGTCCAACTCTTTAATTACCGATACCGATATCAACCGATACCGATATATACAGTCGTGGAATTAACACATTATTATGCCTAATTTGGACAGCCAGGTATGGTGAAGATAAGGTACTTAAAAATTTTTTTTATAAAATAAAATAAGATAAATAAATTAAAAACATTTTCTTGAATAAAAAAGAAAGTAAAACAATATAAAAACAGTTACATTGAAACTAGTAATTAATGAAAATGAGTAAAATTAACTGTTAAAGGTTAGTACTATTAGTGGACCAGCAGCACGCACAATCATGTGTGCTTACGGACTGTATCCCTTGCAGACTGTATTGATATATATTGATATATAATGGAGGAACCAGAATATTAATAACAGAAAGAAACAACCCTTTTGTGTGAATGAGTGTAAATGGGGGAGGGAGGTTTTTTGGGGTTGGTGCTCTAATTGTAAGTGTATCGTGTGTTTTTTATACTGATAATTTCCGATATTACATTTTAACGCATTTATCGGCCGATAATATCGGCAGGCCGATATTATCGGACATCTCTAATACAAAGTATTTCAATGGTTGGAATCTGCGCTTATGGATGATATACTAGTTACTATGGTAATCTAATTAGTTACTATGGTAATCTAATTAGTTACTATGGTCATCTAATTAGTTACTATGGTAATCTACATCACAGCAGCTCAGACGAGGCACCAAGCAGTGTGGGCGGGAAGCGTTTCCACAGACGCGAAAGGAGATTTTCACAACAAAGGTCTAAAGCTTAGTGATGTATCAGATATATCAGATTGTAGGTGGGTTTATTTTGTACCCTTCGCTTTCATATTTCACTGTTGGTTGCATTTTTGTTGCGTTTCACTTGATTGTAAAATATGTCAATCGAAAGAGGGTGTGACATTCATATTTTGTAAGTAGTCAGTGTTTTATCGTTCATAGAAAAATGTACAATTCCATTATGTTTTTTAAGGCGGTCTGTCATAACATTTTTAGCATTCAATCAGACATTATTGTGAGGTTTTGTATTAGTGTTCCTAAAAATAGATATACCGGCCCCCAGACACATTTTTTTCTCTAAATGTGGCCCCTGAGTCAAAATAATTGCCCAGGCCTGGCCTATAGTCATAATATATTACACCGGATATATTAAAACATATTAAATAGTATTATTACTGTGGTTGCAGTATTGCACAACTGCACGGTTTTATATTGAAATGTCACTGGTTGTCACTAGTGGGTGTCCAAAGCCGATATTGATATCGGATATCCTTCCGGTTTCTGCAAAAAACATCGGATGATATCGGCTTGCATCTAAAGTCTCCGATACAAACAGTCCCGCAGCGTGTTTACTTGTGCTAAGATGGACAGCCATCCCATCCATCCATTTTCTACCGCTTATTCCCTTTGGGGTCGCGGGGGGCACTGGAGCCTATCTCAGCTACAATCAGGTGGAAGGCGGGGTACACCCTGGACAAGTCGCCACCCCATAAGATGGACAGCCATTTAACAGCTAAATTAGGGGCATCCCATAAAAATATTTCCCTTCCGATACAATACTGATATTGGAGCATTGAGTGTTGGCCGATACTAATATTAGGGATGAAAAACACTAACCTTATGACAGATTCATGCTTTTGAAGTGGAGTGTTGATTTGTGTTTTAGTGACACACGGTTGCCACAATAATTCATTAATTTACATCATAGGCCAGTGATTCACAAGCTGTGTTACATGGGCTCCATCTAGTGGAACACCAAAGAATCACTTCATTAAATATTCAAACACAGTGTTACTGTTCAAACTGAATGTAATGGCCATAAATATCAAATCCCTTTGTTAAATAAAACCTCTGCCTTGTTTTTAATGAATACTTAGGCCAGTGGGTCTTAACCTTGTTGGAGGTACCGAACCCCACCAGTTTCATATGCACATTCACCGAACCCTTCTTTAGTGAAAAATAAAATGTTTTATTTATTTATTTTTTCAAATTCAAGACAAAGTTATATGTTTTTGTTACTAGTGCACAAAATGAGCCGTACATGAACATCACCTTGTTCAAAGAACAAGTCAGATGGAAAATTAGAGGGAACATTGTTTGGGGTTATCCATAATACTTAGACTTAGACTTCCCTTTTATTGTCATTTAAATGTTAACTTTACAGTACAGATACGCCGATAGGGAGAAGTTTTTATTTACACGATTGATTGATTGAATGAAACTTTTATTAGTAGATTGCACAGTACAGTACACATTCCGTACAATTGACCACTAAATGGTAACACCCGAATAAGTTTTTCAACTTGTTTAATTAAGTAGGGGTCCACGTTAATCAATTCATGAGTCTGGTGTGTCTTTACCGCTGCGGCGGAGGCTCTGCCGAACCCCTGAGGCCGACTCACTGAACCCCTTAGGGTTCGATTGAACCCAGGTTAAGAACCACTGACTCAGGCCTACTATGCAGCTGTATTTTAATGTTAGTCATTATGGTGGTACTTGGAGAGCCAAGTGTTTTCTGAGGTGGTACTTGGTGAATAAGTTTGAGAACCACTGCTATAGGCTATTGGGCGCTAGCAGCTACACAACAACGAAGCACAAGACAGACAAAAGTAATACGTGTGCTTAATTGAACAATATTTCAGTCTAAAATACGACAATTGTCAATATAAACACCTCTATTTGATGCACAGCTTCCTTTTCTCTGTATTTTATTGTTGCTACCTGAGCAAAGCTTTTCCAAACGTGTTTTGCTTATTTATCTTCTTTTTGTAAAGTTTTATGGATTGCATGCCTTGAAGTTGATCGTTTTACTATTTGCTCATAATTAATACAGGAACCGCCTGCTTTTGTCTGTGTCTATTTAAAAATAAACACCTGACATTGTTCTGACATGATACATGATACATTTAATGGTTGTTTTTTTTGAGTAATGTTGGCGTTTTTTTTATTTATTTATCAGATTTTATGGGCGGAATAGTGGAGCTCCTATTTGCCCCGCTGTAAGCGGGATTTTATTTACATTTATTTAATATTTAGAATGCATTGAAAAAAAAATCCATCCGTCGTCATGTGTTTCATAATGATTGTGAACTAGAGATGTCTGATGATATTGGACTGCCGATATTATCGGCTGAAAAATGCTTTAAAATGTAATATCGGAAATTATTGGTATCGGTTTCAAAAAGTAGAATTTAGGACTTTTTAAAACGTCGCTGTACGGAGTGGTACACGGACGTAGGGAGACGTACAGAGCAGTTGCGTCTCCCAGTCATACTTGCCAACCCTCCCCATTTTCCCGGGAGACTCACGAATTTCAGTGCCCCTCCCGAAAATCTCCCGGGGCGACCATTCTCCTGAATTTCTCCCGATTTCCACCCAGACAACAATATTAGGGGGCGTGCCTTAAAGGCACTGCCTTTACGTGCCGGCCCGATCACATAATATCTACGGCTTTTCACACACACAAGTGAATGCAAGGCATACTTGTTCAACAGCCATACAGGTCACACTGAGGGTGGCCGTATAAACAACTTTAACACTGTTACAAATATGCGCCACACTGTGAACCCACACCAAACAAGAATGACAAACACATTTCGGGAGAACATTCGCACCATAACACAACATAAACACAACAGAAGAAATACCCAGAACCCCTTGCAGCAGTAGCTCTTCCGGGACGCTACAATATACACCCCCCGCTACCACCAAATCCCGCCCCCCCACCTCAACCCCGCCCCCCCAACCCCGCCCACCTCAACCTCCTCATGCTCTCTCAGGGAGAGCTTGTCTCAAATTCCAAGCAGCTGTTTTGAGGCATGTTAAAAAAAAAAAAAGCACTTTGTGACTTCAATAATAAATATGGCAATGCCATGTTGGCATTTTTTTCCATAACTTGAGTTGATTTATTTTGGGACAACCTTGTTACATTGTTTAATGCATCCAGCAGGGCATTACAACAAAATTAGGCATAATAATGTGTTAATTCCACGACTTTATATATCGTATCGGTTGATATCGGAATCGGTAATTAAGAGTTGGACAATATCGGAATATCGGATATCGGCAAAAAAGCCATTATGGGACATCTCTATTGTGAACGATAGGCAAAATATCAAAAAAAAGGTGCAGTTCCTCTTTAAGTCATCCTAAAAGGGGCATTATTATTATAATTGTGAAAGCATACATTTTTGCAAGTGTACCTAAAGTTGTGGCCAGTATTGAAAATACAGACAATGTATTGTAATATTATATATTTTTATTCTTTTAACTACATGCAGGAGCTGAATGCTGAATACAAAGAAGATACAAAACATGCTTGCAATGTTCTCAACCTCTAATTTTGCAAACCAGACAAAATATAGCATGTGCGGTGATTATAATATTGTTTATCAGCCTGTCGTTCATAAATAACAAGTGATACAATGACACTTGGTATAACCTGTAGAATATGTACCATAGTCTCATGGAAGTCTTTGCTGTCATTGGTTCCGTCCACCTTGTAGGTCCCAGACTGGTTGAGGTACAAGTAGTAGTCTGGGGTCATGATGCCAAAGGCCTCTTTCTGCTGAGCAGTAGCGCCCTCCATCAGCTGGAAGACAGCATTGCAGCACATTTAACAAGCTCATATTGAATGAGCAAATGACACGTTAAAGCATGAGAGAAGGAAATGATTCATCATGTGCCTCATCCGACCTGGTAGTAAATGTGGAAGTTTCTTTCGTTGTCGTTCTGGCTCACCACCCTCGACTTCTCCAGCAGAAAGTTGGAGATTTTGCCCCCATCCGGCTCGCCGCCTCTGCTGAACTGAATCTCAAAGTATTTCCCCTTGTGGAAAAGTGACATAGTTGAAAGATTATGTAGTTCCCTGAGTAAATGATGGCTCCATCCAGTTAGACACTTGTGTTATCTCTAAGTCAAATGTTTATGCTCCAGAGTAATCACACAGATACGACTCCAAATATTTCCATCCGCGTGCTCTACGGTGCATTCGGAAAGTATTCCCTTCACTTCACTTTGTCCACATTTTGTTATGTTACACCAGTGGTCACCAACAGAAGATTTGAGGCAAAAGAGAGAGAGAGAGGCGAGGCGTGCGAGGGTGTGTTCAGTGGTTAAAATGTGTGCCTGTTTTTT
Organism: Nerophis lumbriciformis; assembly: GCF_033978685.3. Lineage (NCBI taxonomy): Eukaryota > Metazoa > Chordata > Actinopteri > Syngnathiformes > Syngnathidae > Nerophis > Nerophis lumbriciformis. Next base: position 22,260,206 of record NC_084561.2, on the reverse strand, counting down.
TTGTTAAAAAACAAAACAAAACAAAACAAAAACTACTTGTGTACATATGATTTATTTGTATTTTGATACATTTTCCAACATTTAAAAAAAATACCCAACATTTTTTTTCTCACGCTCATTATGGGGTATTATGTGTAGAATTTTGAGGACAAAAATGATTTTATTCCATTTTAGGATAAGGCTGTAACATAAGATGTGGAAAAGTGAAGCTCTGTGAATACTCCCCGGATGCACTGTCAATTACCAGCATGCATTGTGCTCTATGGTTGCAACAGGAAACAATGATTTTGGGCTTTTTATGTTTACCATTTTTCGGGGCGTTTGACTGCAAGAGAATGAGAAGTCCACCTGGCAACGTCTTTAGCCTCGGGTTTTGACACAAAACAATGATATATTACTCTAATATACTAAAACTGAAACTGAAACGGACTTAGTGGCAAGTACAGTATGGTTAATTTGTTTCAGGTATGCTTTATACGCTACATGAAATTACTTTACTTGGTTACAGAGAATGTGCAAAAATGAATGTTGGATAAAATACTAATAATCAAATATGAGTTAAAAAAAAAACATATGTAATGTGTGCAATTTTAAGGCAAAAATAATAAATAAATATATAAACCCTCAGACTATATTAGGGACTTTTGCGTCTTTTCAGTTAAATTGTTGCTCTATTTTAAACAATTATTTAGTTTTTTTATATTTAATTGTATATTTTAAAATTTTCCAATTTATTTCATATATCAACTATAGACTGTAAAATAATGTTAGGTCAGTTAAGTAGAGCTTAAATTAAAAAGTGTCAGGGAGTTAAGAGTGTCGACAAAACTGTTGGATTCATATTTTTGTCTATTTTTTATTTATTTTTGCTCAAATCTCTAAAAAAAAGATAACATGTTTTTTACCCCAGTCCTTCTACATTTACTATATGGATGATGCCTCATTTTATGCACATTTTTGAAAATAAAAAAGCTGACAATTAGATCATATGGGAATTCAAAGGGTGAAAATAATAATATAATAACAATAAAATAAAATTAATAATTATTTAGAACTGAAAATTATTGAGAAATTTGAGCTGCTATTAAACTATGAATTGAATGAATGAATGAATGAAATAAGTTTATTTCGGTCATATAATCAACCATCAACCATTAACCATTTTGTGTGACCAGTTTAAGAGTACAGATTATACATATATAACAATCATACACATTTACACACAAAAAGAAAAGAAAAGAAAAGAAAAGAAAAAGCATGACCAAAAAAGGAATAGGCTGAAACCAAGGCTTATATTTGCCTATCCTATACCTTCACTGAAAATAAGATTACCTGGAACATCAACGTTAAAAAGAAGAAAAAAAATCAATGGGATGAAAGTAA
>NC_084561.2:22196323-22253823 GCF_033978685.3 Nerophis lumbriciformis | reverse complement strand
ATATTGACGCTGATTGATGAGCGATAAAGCAAAATCACAAAATGAATCAATGGTCTTAAAAAAAAAAAAAAGTTGCTGGCATCGACGATACTTGCCCAGGGTTTACTTGGTCTCGGATAAATATACAGCAAATAAACAACAACACACAATCCATGTACAGATGACAGAAGCCAAATATGTCAACTTACTGCTCCTTGGTACAGTTCGATTTCTCGGTCAGTGAAGTAAGGCATCTGTTTGAAGGGGTTGATTGATATCAGCACAGCACCAATGTACGTCTGTGCAGCACAGATAAGAAGGAACTACACACAACTTGTTTCTGCTTTCACATTCTGCACTGTACTCCACTTCAAGCAGCAGTAAGAAATACTGTATTTTTTTTTTTTTTTGCTGCCTCTAAAGTTGCCTCGGTAGCACGGCAAGCAATGGCGGCAGTTTGTTCCTGCAGACGAGCGAGCTAAACCCCCTGGATGTCTTGGCTCACACCGCTTCTACCGTCCCTTATGCCACCGAAGATGATCAAGAGAAGAATATTGACCCTAGCTTCCCTGGCCTGCTGACATCAACTCCAAAACTGGACAGATCAGCTTTCAGGAAAAGAGAGCGGATGAGGGTATGTCTACAGAATATATTAATTGATGAAAACTTTATTCATTACTCGCGGTTTTACGTAAATTATTATACATAAACTGTGTTTACCAATAATTTAGCTTAAAAACATTTATTTTTTTCAATCATTCGAGTACATTCGGGTAGTCTTGTGTAATGCAGTATTTTGTGTCTATTTAGGTATGGTTAACCTGAGTGAAGTCTCCCCATTATTTTGTTACAGGTGTTACAGGTTGTTAGTTGTTAGTTTCCTTTAATGCCAAACAAACACATACCAATCATTGGTTAGAAGGCGATCGCCGAATTCGTCCTCGCTTTCTCCCGTGTCGCTGGCTGTCGTGTCGTTTTTGTCGGTTTCGCTTGCAGACGGTTCAAACCGATATGGCTCAATAGCTTCAGTTTCTTCTTCAATTTCGTTTTCGCTACCTGCCTCCACACTACAACCATCCGTTTCAATACTTGCGTAATCTGTTGAATCGCTTAAGCCGCTGAAATCCGAGTCTGAATCCGAGCTAATGTCGCTATAACTTGCTGTTCTATCCGCCATGTTTGTTTGTATTGGCATCACTGTGTGACGTCACAGGAAAATGGACGGGTGTATATAACGATGGTTAAAATCAGGCACTTTGAAGCTTTTTTTAGGGATATTGCGTGATGGGTAAAATTTTGAAAAAAACTTCGAAAAATAAAATAGGCCACTGGGAACTGATTTTTAATGGTTTTAACCCTTCTGAAATTGTGATAATTTTCCCCTTTAAGTGTCATTTACACAATCACACTTTAACGTGACACTTAGTACCAGGGGTGTCCTGATATCGGTCCGAGATCAGCAAAGAGTGCTTTATTAATACTGGCTTTCAACTAAAATAGGCTACAAGTGAAATGAGTCAGAGAACAATGGTAGTTATGAAAACACTAACACTAACCTCATGACAGATTTATGCTTTTGAAGTGGAGTGGTAAATTGTGTTTTAACAACACTATGTGATCAAAATCATTCAGGAAATTAAATGATGCGGACACATTTGTAACTGGATACTTTCAAATACATTTTTTGCCTTGTAAACTTTGTATCTGTAAGTAATATGCAATTATAATTATTGTTTATAATGACAATTATTTGTGTTTTAGACTGCAATATTGTTCAATTAAGGACACTTATCATGTATGTCTAGCTTGCAGAGGTGTGGACTCGAGTCACATGACTTGGACTCGAGTCAGACTCGAGTCATGAATTTGATGACTTTAGACTCGACTTGACAAAATGTAAAAAGACTTGCAACTCGACTTAGACTTTAACATCAATGACTTGTGACTTCACTTGGACTTGAGCCTTTTGAATTTACATGACTTGACATGACTTGCTACTTTCCCCAAAACCCAAAGATGAAAAAGTTATTCGGGAGCGCTCCGTATTTTTCATTGTGTACTTGTCTATCAGCGTTGCGTGTGTCAGCTGGTGTGGTCTCAGTACACCAGCCAATCAAATTAGATCTACTTTGTTTTCATCACACAGCATTCATCCAATCAAATTGCAGGACAACCAACGAAGAAGACATGTCCAAACCACACGCCAGTGAACAAAAAATGATACCTAAAATAATTTTGTTTGGGTATAAAAATTACGAGGTGGTCAACACAAAACGGTTTGCAGTATGCAACACATGCGGTTCGAAAATTACTGATGGAGAGGCAACAACTTCCAACTTCGTCCGGCATTTGAAGTTGCACAAAGAACGGTAAGTTTTGAATGTAAGATAACGTTTATTGGCTAAGTAACGTGACTTTTATTTGCTGTGTAGTTAAATCAGTGAGGCTGTAAACTCACTGCTAACATTATAACGTTATTGCAAACACGGGAATCTGTTGCAGTTCACTACCTTATTCATACTTTTTGTTCAGTGATTTTTTTTTAAGCAGGGTTACGTTAGTCAATATATCACACGTAACGTACGGCGGTCAGCAGCACCGCGTATTTTAGCCACCTAAAAAAAGACAAAAATAGTAAAATAAAGGTCAGTTAAAATGTATACTATATTATGAATATGTGTACCCTTTTAGCTAGCTTTCTGACATACTGTTGGTTGTTTACCTCAGTGGTCCCCAACCACCGGGCCACGGCCCGGTACTGGTCCGTGGATCGATTGGTATCGGGCCGCACAAGAAATATTTTTTTTTTTTTTTTTTTTTTTTTTTTTAATTAAATCAACATAAAAAACACAAGACCCAACCCAAAACAACTCTCTCCCCCCTTTTGTTCTGGGCATTGAACATGAAGACTCTTCCTTCACTGTTCCGAGTGGCCATGAGAGTCTTGGCAGTGCCTGCCTCCAGTGCTCCAGTGGAGCGAGTTTTCAGCCATGGTGGCATCATACTACGACCCCATCGTGCACAAATGACTGACAGACTCTTGGCTAATTTGGTCTTTTGCAAATGCAATGCAGCATAGGGCCCTGACATATAAAAAGTACAACTTTCTTGTTATGTTCACGTATATGTCATGTTTTTTCAATGTTAACACTTTTGTACAAATAAGTACATTTGCACTTTATTTTTCAATGTGTTTGTTCTGTAAAGGAATGAGTTAATGTTTAAAATGACTGGTTAATAGTGCTATTATAAAGTGCAATGTCAGCACAATTTTATTTCCTGCAATTTAAAATGCACTTGTTTTAATAAATAAATACAGCGTTTGAAAAGCATACACAATCGGTGTTAATATATTAGTCTGTGGTTAAAAGGACTTGAAAGGACTCGAAACTCAAAATGCAGGACTTAGGACTTGACTTGAGACTTTCCAGTCTTGACTTTGGACTTGACTCGGGGCTTGCCTGTCTTGACTCGGGACTTGACTCGGACTTGAGGGCAAAGACTTGAGACTTACTTGTGACTTGCAAAACAATGACTTGGTCCCACCTCTGTTAGCTTGTGTGCTATAGTGTGATTAACTGTTGTGTAGCTGCTTCTAGTAAGTACACTGCGAAAACTGAAATCTAAGTAAGATTAAATATCTCAAATAAGTCTGTCTGATAAGATAATTCTTCTCACTAAGCAGATTTTATGTTAGAGTCTTTTACTTGTTTTAAGTGTTTTGGTCCTAAATGATCTCAGTAAGATATTACAGCTTGTTGCTGAGATTTTATGACCTATATTGAGTAAAACATGCTTGAAACTAGAATATCAACTGTTGCAAAGCTGTGTCATCAACACTCACAAGTATAAAACTACTTTTTTAAAGTAATCATTTTTTACTTCAAGCATGAAAAAAAAATCATGATTTTGACACAATTGTGTCTCATAATTAAAACAGATGACAGCCAAATGGACTTTTCAATAAAACAATAGAAAATACATACTCATATAGTAGTACAGTTGGCACAGTACAGTAAACTGACAGTTAATATTTAAACATTTAACATTTGACATTTCAAACAATTTTGAACAGAAATAGTTCATGCACATTCAGATCAATTCCTCAAAATTACAATTAAAAAATGTTTGGCCGGGGGCCGGGCTGTATATATGCGCACTAATTGACTGAAAGAGCGCGCACTTGGCGCGATGATGTCATGTTATCGATGGAACAATGCATTTTTAGACCATATGATTTGCCTAGGAAACCCCGAGAGTAACAAGCGGTTGCCTTGTTGCCTTTCCATTAAGGAAAATAAATTAGTTTTTAGTATAAGTTTGCTGGTTTCAAGAAATGTAATGCCGAGCGCATATCATTATGTCAAGATAATGGCACTAGCATTTACTTAATTTAAGAATATTTTTCAACATATTGAGCAAAAAGGTCTCTTTTTTTTCTACCAAGAAAAGTGCACTTGTTGTTAGTGAGAATATATTTTAAGGTATTTTTGGGTTCATTGAGGTTAGCTAATTTTACTTGTTTTGGAAAGTCTTGACAAGCCAAATTTTCTTGTTTTATTGGCAGATAATTTTGCTTAGTTCAAGTAAAATACCCCTAATTTATTTTTATTTTTTTCTTGTTTTTAAACACTGACTTTTTGCAGTGTAGCCTGTTGCTTACCATTTTTACCTTTTGTTAATGATTTCACTAAAGTACAAGAAAATATCAAACTTGTGCTTCTTCATTTGTCTGTCCAGTTTGTATCGGCACTTATATTGGAGATTTCACATGCAAGCCGATATCGTCAGATACTTGGGTTTTTTTTTCTTCTGATATCGGACCGATATACAATATCAATATTGGGTTGGGACACTCCTAATAATAATATGTTCTACTGACTCATGCATAATACTGGAGATGTACTCAGCCCTCCTATAGAGTAGTGACACATAATAACATCAAGCATCAAAACTTCATGTTTGCACACAACAACAATCGGAGTGCAGAAAGGATACAAAAATGTAATCATCCATGTATCTTTTCTTCAGGTTTTCCACGATGGCCTCCTCTGTGATCTTGGACAGCAGGACCATGTCGTCCACTCCACTTTGTTTGACATTTTGACTCTGCCAGTGGTATTTGGCCTAGATCATGCAAAACACACACACACACACGCACACACACACACACACACACACACACACACACACACACACACACACACACACACACACACACACGCACACACACACACACACAGAGGAAACGATGATAAATATTTAAAACATACTTTAAAAACATAATTTTTTCATGAGGTTAGGGATTTTTCAGTGTAGAATTTTGAGTAAAAAACAACATTTTCATGAATGTTAAAAAAAGGCATAAAATGTGGAAAAAGTGAAGCGCTGGGAATACTTTCTGGGTGCATGTGAACATACCATGAATTGATTAACGTGGACCCCGACTTAAACAAGTTGAAAAACTTATTCGGGTGTTACCATTTAGTGGTCAATTGTACGGAATATGTACTGTACTGTGCAATCTACTAATACAAGTCTCAATCAAACGGGGGTTGGTCATCACATGGGCTATTCGTTGCCCTCATAGCTCGCCACAAGAGGGCGATGTTTCTCAAATTGGATTTAGTAATCTACGGAATCAGAGCTCACTTGCATACACACTTTTCTGGCGTAGGATGGCTACATTTTTGTGTTTTTCATGTCAAATTGTAAACATTCAGTTTTTCCGTATTTGTCTTCTAGGCTTTTACACAACAAAACACTTGTTAATATTAAAAAGTATGAAGGGAAAGTTTAGGTCAGTTAATCTCAAATTGTGGTAAAGGTACCACTGGTGGTACGCAGGCTCTTTCTAGTGGCATGCCAGATTATCACTAAATTACCGTATTTTCCGGACCATAGGGCGCACCGGATTATAAGGCGCACTGCCGATGAATGGTCTATGTTTGATCTTTTTTTTCATATATTAGGCGCACCGGATTATAGGCCGCATTAAAGGAGTCTTATTACTATTATTTTTTTCTAAATTGAAAATACTTCCTTGTGGTCTACATAACATGCAATGGTGGTTCTTTGGTCAAAATGTTGCATAGATTATGTTTTACAGATCAAGCCACTTTCTGACAGTCGCTTCCAGATGCGCCGTTTTGTGGGCGCTCTTATTTACGTGGCTCACCTTCGACAGCGTCTTCTCCCCGTCATCTTTGTTGTAGCGGTGCAAGGACGGGAGTGGAAGAAGTGTCAAAAGTTGGAGCTAACTGTTTTAATGACGTTCAAACTTTACTTAACGGAGCAGCATCTCCTCATCCGGAAACAACAACACAAGAAATGTGTCCCATGAAAAACCGTTCGACCGGAACTCTCTAATAACTAAAGTTCCTTCGGTAAATAATGTAAACTCACTACACCGGTATGTTTTAGCGCTTTCATGGTGACTTTACTGACAGATATGAAATGGTAACAGCGGAGGATGAATGTCACATAACAAGAAGATAGAGAAAAAGAAGAAGCTTATCCACTACGGTGTCGGTACAGACTACAAAGGCGAACACGCACAATTTTTCAGGATTTATGCAGATCCCAAATATAGATCAGCAGGTACCAGAAGGTAAGAAAAGTTGCTTTTGCATAATATTGTGAAAGAAAACGGCAGATAATATGTCTTACCTTATACACACACCATAATAATACTCGTATGTTTAATGCGCCGACAATCCTTCAAGCGGTGTGGCTTCATAGCTGACCGAAGTCGTACTAAAACATTTTGATAGATTTTTGAGCACCGTATGTAATGTTCTATACTTGAAATGAAACACTTAAAATGTTGGTGTTGTTTACTTGAGACTAGAGATGTCCGATACTGGCTTTTTTGCCGATATCCCATATTCCGATATTGTCCAACTCTTAATTATCAATTCCGATATCAACCAATACTGATATATACAGTCGTGGAATTAACACATTATTATGCCTAATTTTGTTGTGATGCCGCGCTGGATGCATTACACAATGTAACAAGGTTTTCCAAAATAAATCAACTCAAGTTATGGAAAAAAATGCCAACATGGCACTGCCATATTTATTATTGAAGTCACAAAGTGTATTATTTTTTTTAACATGCCTCAAAACAGCAGCTTGGAATTTGGGACATGCTCTCCCTGAGAGAGCATTAGGAGTTTGAGGTGGGTGGGGTTGGGTGGTGCGGGGTTTTAGGGGTAGGGGGTAGCGGGGGGTGTATATTGTAGCGTCCCAGAAGAGTTAGTGCTGCAAGGGGTTCTGGGTATTTGTTCTGTTGTGTTTATGTTGTGTTACGGTGCGGATGTTCTCCCGAAATGTGTTTGTCATTCTTGTTTGGTGTGGGTTCACAGTGTGGCGCATATTTGTAACAGTGTTAAAGTTGTTTATACGGCCACCCTCCGTGTGACCTGTATGGCTGTGGACCATTGCATTCACTTGTGTGTGTAAAAAGCCGTAGATATTATGTGACTGGGCCGGCACGCAAAGGCAGTGCCTTTAAGGTTTATTGCTGCTCTGTACTTCTCCCTACGTCCGTGTACACAGCGGCGTTTTAAAAAGTCATAAATTTTACTTTTCGAAACAGATACCGATAATTTTAAAACTGATACCGATAATTTTCAATATTACATTTTAAAGCATTTATCGGCCGATAATATCGTCAGTCCGATATTATCGGACATCCCTACTTGAGATATATTGCCATCATAGTGCAGCCTACATTTATCATTTATGTTGGACTGCCATCTACTGGTCACACTTATCATTACACCAGGTACCAAATACAAAATAGCTTCGAGGTGGGTAATAAGTTCAACCAAACTTATTATTTCCATTAGGCGCGCCGGGTTATAAGGCGCACTGTCGAGTTTTGAGGAAAAAAAAAGATTTTGGAAATTGTGTTAGATGTAAATATAAACGGAATACAATGATTTTCAAATCCTTTTCAACCCATATTCAATTGACTGCACTACAAAGACAAGATATTTGATGTTCAAACTCATAAACTTCATTTTTTTTTTTAACAAATAATAATTAACTTAGAATTTCATGGCTGCAACACGTGCCAAAGTAGTTGGGAAAGGGCATGTTCACCACTGTGTTACATGGCCTTTCCTTTTAACAACACTCTGTAAACGTTTGGGAACTGAGGAGACACATTTTTTAAGCTTCTCAGGTGGAATTCTTTCCCATTCTTGCTTGATGTACAGCTTAAGTTGTTCAACAGTCCGGGGTCTCCGTTGTGGTATTTTAGGCTTCATAATGCGCCACACATTTTCAATGGGAGACAGGTCTGGACTACAGGCAGGCCAGTCTAGTACCCGCACTCTTTTACTATGAAGCCACGTTGATGTAACACGTGGCTTGGCATTGTCTTGCTGAAATAAGCAGGGGCGTCCATGGTAACGATCGTTGGATGGCAACATATGTTGCTCCAAAACCTGTATGTACCTTTCAGCATTAATGGCGCCTTCACAGATGTGTAAGTTACCCATGTCTTGGGCACTAATACACCCCCATACCATCACAGATGCTGGCTTTTCAACTTTGCGCCTATAACAATCCGGATGGTTCTTTTCCTCTTTGGTCCGGAGGACACGACGTCCACAGTTTCCAAAAACAATTTGAAATGTGGACTCATCAGACCACAGAACACTTTTCCACTTTGTATCAGTCCATCTGAGATGAGCTCAGGCCCAGCGAAGCCGACGGCGTTTCTGGGTATTGTTGATAAACGGTTTTCGCCTTGCATAGGAGAGTTTTAACTTGCACTTACAAATGTAGCAACCAACTGTAGTTACTGACAGTGGGTTTCTGAAGTGTTCCTGAGCCCATGTGGTGATATCCTTTACACACTGATGTCGCTTGTTGATGCAGTACAGCCTGAGGGATCGAAGGTCACGGGCTTAGCTGCTTACGTGCAGTGATTTCTCCAGATTCTTTGAACCCTTTGATGATATTACGGACCGTAGATGGTGAAATCCCTAAATTCCTTGCAATAGCTGGTTGAGAAAGGTTTTTCTTAAACTGTTCAACAATTTGCTCACGCATTTGTTGACAACGTGGTGACGCTCGCCCCATCCTTGTTTGTGAATGACTGAGCATTTCATGGAATCTACTTTTATACCCAATCATGGCACCCACCTGTTCCCAATTTGCCTGTTCACCTGTGGGATGTTCCAAATAAGTGTTCATTGAGCATTCCTCAACTTTATCAGTATTTATTGCCACCTTTCCCAACTTCTTTGTCACGTGTTGCTGGCATCAAATTCTAAAGTTAATGATTATTTACAAAAAAAAAAAATGTTTATGAGTTTGAACATCAAATATGTTGTCTTTGTAGCATATTCAACTGAATATGGGTTGAAAATGATTTGCAAATCATTGTATTCCGTTTATATTTACATCTAACACAATTTCCCAACTCATATGGAAATGGGGTTTGTAATTAGTCTGCATTAATTCATGGTTAGTACAATATTTTTTATGAATAATTGCATAAGTTAGCTAGTTATTTTTGACAGCCCTAAAAAGTAATTTTTTTCCTCATTAAAAAACCTTTGTGACAACGATCCCCACCTTTGAGTGAATCACCTCTTCATCACTTTAAGTTTCAGTTTAATGTAGGAATGACTTGAAGGATGTTTTGATTATGTGTAATTTACACTAGAGCACAGGAGTCAAACTCAAGGTCCGGGGGCCAGATCTGGCTCGTCACATAAAGTACTTTATCTTTTCTCACTAAATGTATTAATTCTTTCCATTATGACAGAAAAAATACTTGCATACATTGTACACTTTGATATTTGCTAATAAGCCATTGTATATTATATTATCATACGTTTCAAACATTGTTTTGTTAAAATTTGAATAAATGCTTAAATATCTGCTGGACTGATTTCACGCAAGTTATCCATCAAATTGAACACTGTGAAAAAAATGACATTAGATTTATGGTAATAAAAAAAAAAAAAACCTCAGCCAATTTTATCGTCAAATACAGTGGTACCGTTTTTCAATTTACAGTAAAAAAAAAAAAACACCATCAATTTGATGCTACAATTCTGGCAAGTGATCTTCCAGTTTTTTACCACAAAAATTACACTGTTTTTTGCAGTGTACTTAAAAAAACAATACAATAATAAATGTACAGGCAATTGCGTAATGATTTCATGAGGTGAATCCTTATATTTACAGTATGTTCATTTGTTATTCACTATAACGAGCGGCCCTTTGAAGGCAGCCATGATTGTGATGTGGCCCTCAATGAAAACGAGTTGGACATCCCTATAATCAGGAATGTGTTTATTTTGTTGTGGGCCAATAAACAACAAGCTGCACTTTGGGTACCCCTGGTCTACATTTACTACCCACTGAAAATGAGTCAACAATAAACCATTGTAGAGTAAATAGCTGGAAACACAAGTGAAAACCAAGTGCCTCCAAACAAGCATGGGGGGTGGTCTGTCTGGGACTGCATTTGTTGTGTTGTGTATCACATAACAGGGCTGACTTGTGTAACTCTGACTAAAGAAATAGACCGGATACAAAATTGTCCATTGCATAAATGTATAATGTATTTATATTATTCATATGTGAATAATACTGTATAATAGACTGTATTTATGTTATTCACATGTGAATAATGCTGTATAATAGACTGTATTTATGTTATTCACATGTGAATAATGCTGTATAATAGACTGTATTTATATTATTCACATGTGAATAATGCTGTATAATAGACTGTATTTATGTTATTCACATGTGAATAATGCTGTATAATAGACTGTATTTATTATGTTATTCACATGTGAATAATGCTGTATAATAGACTGTATTTATGTTATTCACATGTGAATAATACTGTATGATAGACTGTATTTATATTATTCACGTGTGAATAATGCTATATAATAGACGGTTTTTATGTTATTCACATGTGAATAATGCTGTATAATAGACTGTATTTATATTATTCACATGTGAATAATACTGTATAATAAACTGTATTTATGTTATTCACATGTGAATAATGCTGTATAACAGACTGTATTTATGTTATTCACATGTGATTAATGCTGTATAATAGACTGTATTTATATTATTCACATGTGAATAATGCTGTATGATAGACTGTATTTATATTATTTACATGTGAATAATGCTGTATAGTAGACTGTATTTATGTTATTCACATGTGAATAATACTGTATGATAGACTGTATTTATATTATTCACGTGTGAATAATGCTGTATAGTAGACTGTATTTATATTATTCACATGTAAAAAATACCTAAGTGTTTATTGTTTATTGTGAGCGAACTGTGGTGCTGAATTTCCCCCAGGGATCAAGAAAGTACTTTCTATTCTATTCTATTGACCAGTTTGACCATTAACCGTAAAATCGTCACGGCACAAACTGTACATATGCAAGCACATATGCATACATACACTCATGCATATAATGACGTTTCATCAAACACATACTAACGTTGTTGCCCTGGGGGAAAACTGGGTAAAACATGGCACACTGACAAAGCTTAAACTATGGTTACTATAACAATATACAAGGTTAATACAGTTTGCTTCTCTTTCTTCCCCTCCATTTATCTGCTTTCTTTTGTATTACAAGTTATCATTACATATATGTATTGTTGCATTTGAAACAATTGTATTGTTGATAATAGGAGGTAATTATTGTTAATATTCATTATCAATAGTGCTATTTATATTGGTATTTGTTTTGCTCCACTTGTACATATCCTATTCGCTGATGCTGTTCTGTTGTTGTTATTGTTGTGTTTGTTGTTGTCTCTTTGTCTTATCCCCCTCTTGTCCCCACAATTTCCCCCTCTGTCTTCCTTTTTTTTCTCTTTCTATCCCCTCCTGCTCCGGCCTGGCTGCACCAAATAATAATATAAATACATTTAATAAATGTAAATACAAATAAGGCAACAAGAGACGTATCCCACACATCTCTTTTGTAAAGTAAATCTGTACAGCCGATATGGGCATCTACATCAACTATATGATTTGCCTGAGTAGCTGGACAGGACAAAAAAACAAAAACAAAAAAAAAACGTCACGGTTATTTAATCGCAAAGGCTGTTCACCCTGTGTTTCAGTCCTCCTCCGACATTATGCTGGTATGTCATTTTCGGCATAATCTGCACGTGACGAAAACTGGACCTTATTAGCTTGTGCGCACCTATCGAGAGACACACTCGTATTCTACGTTTGCTTAAAATGGCAACAGGACAAAGCAATAAACTTTTACCATCCCACAAAGAAAGCTGATGTTAGCAATGTGGGAACATTTTCAGGTACTTCAAAAATGACGAGGGAGGCATTGAAGACGATGGCTCACACATTTGCAAAACCTGCCAAAAGAAGGTTGTGGCTAAATACTCTTTTTGATTGATTGAAACTTTGATTAGTAGATTGCACAGTTCAGTACATATTCCGTACAATTGACCACTAAATGGTAAAACCCGAATAAGTTTTTCAACTTGTTTAAGTCAGGGTCCACGTAAATCAATTCATGGTACTACGTCCGATTTGGTGCAGCTTTACACGCCAATGTAAAGGTATGACATAATAATGAAGAATGAGAAAGATTTTAAAAATGAAGAAATGTGTTGATAGGGAGGTCAATAAAAATGTGTCATATACTAACAGTAGCTTAGCGTTGTGTCAGTTCAGTGTAAACAAACAGCAACAGGTACTCCTGTCAAGGGCTTCTTCATTCAGAGATCATTTAATGTTAGAGATTGCTTCTTCCTGTCCGAGTTGCATAAACTATAGGAATTGTAAGTCAATATTGCAAGTGTAAAACATAGGGGCTTTACGAATTGTTTTAACAACGATTCAATTCGATTCAGAATTATAGGTTTACTGTAACGATTCAGTGACAATATTAGTTTATTTAGAACAATACGATCCGAAACGATTCAGTGAGTTGAAATCGATTCAGTAATTTTTTTGCATAAAAAAAAATCAAGCAGTGTGACTGTGAATAAATAGTGCACGTGAAGTTTCCAAAATTCCTGTTATTTCTTGTAAGGAAATTATGTATAAATGAATTATGGATACAAAACATACCATATTTTTCGAAGTATAAGTCGCTCCGGAGTATAAGTCGCTCCGGAGTATAAGTCGCTCCGGAGTATAAGTCGCGCCGGCCGAAAATGCATAATAAAGAAGGAAAAAAACATATATAAGTCGCACTGGAGTATAAGTCGCATTCTTGGGGGAAATTTATTTGATAAAACCCAACACCAAGAATATATATTTGAAAGGCAATTTAAAATAAATAAAGAATAGTGAACAACAGGCTGAATAAGTGTACGTTATATGAGGCATAAATAACCAACTGAGAACGTGCCTGGTATGTTAACGTAACATATTATGGTAAGAGTCATTCAAATAACTATAACATATAGAACATGCTATACGTTTACCAAACAATCTGTCACTCCTAATCGCTAAATCCCATGAAATCTTATACGTCTAGTCTCTTACGTGAATGAGCTAAATAATATTATTTGATATTTTACGGTAATGTGTTAATAATTTCACATATAAGTCGCACCCCCAGCCAAACTATGAAAAAAACTGCGACTTAAAGTCCGAAAAAAACGGTAAGTAAACAACAATTAATGGCCAATGCATTCACATCTTCCATCCATTCATTTTCTACCGCTTGTCCTTCTCGGGGTCAAGCGGTGGCTGGAGCCTATCCCAGCTGCATTCGGGCGGAAGGCGGGGTACACCCTGGACAAGTCGCCACCTCATCGCAGGGCCAACACAGATAGACAGACAACATTCACACTCACATTCACACACTAGGCCCAATTTAGTGTTGCCAATCAACCTATCCCCAGGTGCATGTCTTCATTATATTGAAATAAAGTGCAACCAACACTTTAGGTTGAATTAACAATAGGAAACATTTTCTGCTCACATTTTCAATATTCAAAAAATGTTCAATAAAAGTACAGTAAGCAACATTTTACCAGTAGATTGACCTGCTCCCTCTGCTTTTGTTTTTCTACATAAAAATAATACAAGATTAATATAAAAAATAAAGTGCGACCAAGATCTCTTCAGGTTAAATTAGCAGTAGATTTACCTGAGAAATTAAGTGTGACCAAATATTTTCGGAATAAATGAGCGGTGGTTTGATCTGCTACTACTCTGATCTTAATAAACACAAAACAACAAAGATGTAACGGAAGTGACAGCAGACAAATTTCAGCGACACGCAAACCAAATGGCCGAGGGTGTAATGAACGAAGTTGGAAAAGTAAGCGAAGTGTGACAACTTTTTCAGTCATAAATAAAATGTTTTCACTTTTTATGAAGTTTGAATATACTGCCAGTGTTGATTACACGGTTTTTAACTTCCGTCTCAAGCTGGGCCGTCGCATCCTTTGTGGTTTAAAGTCAAGTTGTGGCTTTATATTATTGTGTTGTGTCGTTTATATTTGTGGTGGCTTTAACAACCGTGCTGTAGAAAAAGTTTTCGTGTTGTAATTGGTGGCGTTTGCGTTTGTTCTGACCTTTCTCGGCCACCATAAGTACCCGACATTTTTTTTTTGATGATGCCACAGACGGGCAAACAGACTTAACATTGAACTTTTAAGTGCTAAACTTAATATAAAGTCTGCCGTTTTAAAAATCCAATGTTTTTTCTTTTTCTAGTACTGATAAAATCAATCGACTTCCTTTTAAATCGATGTTGGATCGATATCATACTTGCCAACCCTCCTGATTTTCCCGGGAGACTCCCGAATTTCAGTGCCCCTCCCGAAAATCTCCCGGGTCAACCATTCTCCCAATTTTCACCCGGACAACAATATTGAGGGCGTGCCGTGATGGCACTGCCTTTTGCGTCCTCTACAACCTGTCGTCACGTCCGCTTTCTCACCATACAAACAGCGTGCCGGCCCAGTCACATGTTGTATGCGGCTTCTGCAGACACACGTAAGTAACTGCAAGACATACTTGATCAACAGCCATACAGGTCACACTGAGGGTGGCCGTATAAACAACTTTCACACTGTTACAAATACGCGCCACATTGTGAACCCACACCAAACAAGAATGACAAACACATTTCGGGAGAACATCCGCACCGTAACACAACATAAACACAGCAGAACAAATACCCAGAACCCCTTGCAGCACTAACTCTTCCGGGCTACAATATACACCCCCGCTACCACCAACCCCTCACCCAATCTCCCGAATTCGGAGGTCTCAAGGTTGGCAAGTATGATCGATATACTTGAAATGTATTTCTATCGATTAGTCGTTGCACCCCTAGTAAAACAATAACATGAGGAGATTGTACAACAACAGCACTGTACCATGGGAGCTAATTATGTGCATTCCAGTTATGATCAACACAGCATAAAATAGCTGATTAAAAATAAATGCATAGGCATGGATGACAGTTGATGACAATAACACTTGAGATTAGCAACATTTTCCCCTGGACGAGCAATAAAGTTAATATTGGTCTTAGATTAATAATACAATTATCAATAATTTATTAATTTACGATTATTAATATTTTTTGTTAATATGTATTATTTTGTATTGTTATTATGGTATTATTTTATTCCTGTTGTTTACCACAGTAATACAAATAAAAATCGCTACAGAATGTCTGTGATTTTATACATTTTTTGTCGTAAAATCAATGAATGCGTGAATATTACTCAGACTATAATCGCACAGTCCAAATCTATAATGGCTGCATGCCTCCACTGCGGACTGAACATTTTAGCATGAAGTGCATTGTACACGCTGCGATCTTGCAAGTGTGAAGACACATTGGAGTTTGAAGAGGAAGTGTTGTGATAGAAACTATAGGCCTGTGTCGTCTTCCACTTCCTCCTCTGTCACCACGCCGCAGCTTCTTGTGAAACTCAGCTCAAAGTAGTAACGGGTTGTCGCGCTGCCTTTTCCTGCATCGGCCTGCGGCTCGTTCTGCAATTTTGTACGCCGCAAAGTCATCTACATAGCATGAGTACATCCGTCCTCTGCAGTGGACATTTGTTTTCAGTCCATTTTGTTTGTCAGAGAAAACAAATAGCCACAAATGTCCACTACGGAGGACGTTGGTTCTGAGGAGGCTATGCATTTTTCACACTTCTCATGCTAGGAGGAGTCATGCAGCCTGTGGAACAGCAGAGTTCCTTAATTTGTTAAAAAAAAATATAATAATGGAACCCCGCAATTCCAATCCAAAATTGAATGCATGTATCAATAAGGTTTTGCTTCGATAGTATAAAAAAAAAAAAACTCAAAAAAGCCAGTACAAACTACAAGATAGAAGATGTGGAAAAAGTCCAAAACGACAGTACCATTGTCCCAGTAGGCCTCTTGTTGTAGTCCAGTCAGGTGCACACTGCCCAGTCAGAATATTTGGGGTTGAAAAAGTACCAGATGAATTCTGTCAGACCGCCATCCCGCAGCAGTGAAGGTCAGAGGTGCCTGCCATGGACAAGACATCCAGCAACGCGTTTGAGTTCCTCATACGCTGACAAACAGCAGTGTGTGAAACAAGAACTGCTCGAAGGTGACACACACACGCACTCGCACACACACACACACACACACACACACACACACACACACACACACACACACACACACACACACACACACACACACACTTACCACATGAGCTAAAGTAGTGACTTCTCCATTTCTGTCACAGTCCAATTACTAGGCTAAAGGCTGAGACTAACTCGCGTCGAAAGGTCGGGCGATGACTCGGTTTAAAGGGCTGATGGCACCACCTGCAAAAGAGGTCTTCACATTGTTGGTCAAGTGATGAGGTTTGGCTTGTGTGTGCATGAAGCTCCACCCAGGCTGGGATTGCTTCATGTCGTTTGTGCCATCAGAGAAGCTGATGCCACCAACGCCCATATTGACTGATGCAGTCATGTGACCTTTACACCAGGTGTGGCAGAGATGCCTTTGGTCTTTATTTAACTTAAATATACATGGTCTTTCAGTTTAAACATCGTTACCTTTTGGTACAGTTTGCTTTCATAAAATAAAAACATATTTGGAGTGTTTATTACCTTTCTGCATTTGTATCTGAACCTGTACCTGTTTTTGTGTATTTGGGATCTGCATAAGTCCTGAAACTGAGAAATCAAACCATTAGGGCATGGCAGAGATATTTATAAAACAATCCTGCCTTCCTTCATACTTCCTCCAAACGAGCCATTTGAAATTTTCCTAAGTGTCATATAAGCGGGTATCTCCATATATGGTGGAGATTTACTCAAGTGCTTTGCACGAGTCTGTCATTGTAGGGTTAAAAATTATTTTCTGTATGAATAAAATCCATTTTTAACATTTACTTAAGTAAAATTCACTAAATTTGCACAGAAACCTAACATGATGCTTCTGCGTGTGTTGCCGCTCTATCTCCTTAAGTGTGTGTGTGTGTGTGTGTGTGTGTGTGTAAGAAAACGAGAGCGTGGCTTACTGCTTGTCTTCTTGCAAAATGTCGCTAAAATAATGTTTGCAGATAAAATTTTCCACGATTAATATCTTGTTAGTACACTGTAGAATATACAGCCTGTTTAATATTTTTAAAGTAAATGTGACATCATTTTTCTTGATAATTGGACGGAGTGGACGTGGGGCCGGATCTACGGGCATGCTTGGTGGTGGTCGGACTGGTAGTGGATTGGCTTGTGTGCCTGCTGCGCACTGGGTTGCAAGTCTCGCAAGGCGTCATGTTGGCCTTGTGTAGAGCGCCTGCAGGGTCATGGGCTGTGGGGGGCCGGACTCCTGGCCGTAGTTCTTGGTTGCCTCCTGCATGGACTGGGGGTGCTGTGTCTGGGCCTGCTCCTCCTATAGCGCACACACACATATAGGACTTTGAGGGATTATTCTGCGGGGAAGCATGGCGGGGGGGGGATGAAGATGCCTCTATGGGGCTCCAGTCCTCCTGACTTGTCCCTGCTGGTCCATCCCTCAATTTTAACTGCATGTTAGACACTTATGTTTAGGGGGCTCGACAATTTTATTCACTACACTAGTCCCGACCTGCATATATATCTCCCTCACGCTGCAGTACACACATCAATAGGGACTGGAGGTCGGCTGTAATGGCTGACCTCCTAATTTTAACTACACAATACACACTCTGGGGGCCTAATACACTCCCACATCACATGCAGTGGTGGGTTGGGGTTCGGGGGTGCGGCACGCCTTCATTGCCTCCTTGGCCTGCGCAAGCTCCGGGGATTGTGGTCTAGTGGCCTGACATTCCAGTGCAGAGACCACGCTGAGGGTGTGAGGTTTTAAATTGTTTTTATTTTTTTTAATGGATGTGGATTGGGTGGTAATTAGTCCTCGTTTCCGGTTTGTGTGGCGTCGTGCGGGATTCGCTTCCTGTTGAGCGGGGTCCGTGCCTGTCTGTTCCGGCCTCACCCTGTGGGGTTTGTGTCGGTGGCTTGATGCGGGGGAAGCACAGCCCTCTTGTTTGGTGTGGGTGCTGTGTCTCGGTTGTTTGGGCGATGGTGTGTTTGTATGGGTTTGGACTGGGGAGTGGAGATTTTAGTGGGGGGTGGTGCTGATGTCTGTTCTTTGCGTGTTAGCGTTTGGGTTGGCTGACGAGCTGGCGCTGGCTGGTCTCCATGGTCCTGTTGGCGTGTGGTTGTCGGTCGCGGTTTTTCAGTCGTTTTGATTTGGTCGAGTGGTGCTGGTTTTCAGGGGTATTGCAGCCGTTGTTTCTGCTACCATTTGTTTGTGTTGCGGGCGCCTGTGGCTGCTGGGTCTGGTGCAGGGGGGTGGCCGGTGTTGTGGTTTGTGGCAGTGCGTACACGTGGTGGTTGTCGGGGCTGGCTGGGGGGGTGCGAGTGGCCGGACCCGTGGGGCGGTGGGCTGTTGATCTGTTGGTTCTTTGGTGGACAGTGGGTTCTGGCGCTGCGTGTCTGGGGCCATTAGGTCCCGCCGTCCACCCCTTCCGGTCGTGGGGGCCTAGTTGGGAGGGTCGGTCTTCCCGTCTGGCAGTGGGGAGTCTCTGGGGTCCTTGAGGTTAATGAATCGGGCAGGTTCGCCCCATTGCCTCTTTCTTAAGTGCAAAAATAATGACTAAAGTGGTGAAGCTGTATTTTTATTTGCACTTTTATTTTATTGACAGAGTATTTCAGAAACACATTCATTATTAATTTAGCTTATTTATTCTAAAACACAATTGTATGTCAATTTGTACGAATGAAATCAAGAGTGAGATTACTAATTTAGTGTTAATATTTGAATGCGCCCCAGGCCCCTCCAGTTTTCATTAAACACAAGCAAATACACTAAAATGATGTGTTGTTGTTTGTGCCGTGGCGCCATCTTTTGGACGAGTTTGCTCACTGCGGGTGCTGCTGGGTGAATATCTAAAGTGTTTCCTGCGGTTTAAATCTTTGAACCGGAAGTGCCGTTCCATCGTCTAATCGTCCATAGCATGTTCTACTCGTATGGATTCTTCATTTAGAACTCCAAGCAACTTTTGAAAGTTTTACAATGTAACTAAAACTATTAATACTTACTAAATCGTTCCATGTGTGATGTCTGTAGGAGAGTTTTCCTGCATATATGTACGTACTATCATAATGTAATGACGCTGGCGTCGTTAGCAATAGCTAATATGCTAACACATTTACGAGTGTGTTATATATGCTATTACATATGGCAGGCGTTTTTATCCTGCACTACCATGAGCTAATGTAACGAAATTGCGTTCTTATCTGTACTGTAAAGTTCAAATTTGAATGACAATAAAAAGGAAGTCTAGTTTAGTCTAGTCTAGGAAGTCTAGTCTATATATAATTGACCTTCAATGGCATTATTTTTGTATTGTTTCAGTTTTACAAATTCCTTAATAAATTCACCAAGACATCTCCATGGAATCATTGAGTCTGTTTAGCTGATTAGAGAGCTCGCTTAATTCCGCAATTAGTGGGTCCATGATGATGACTTCTGTTTTGTTTAATCAGCCGTTTCACTGCCGTGTGACAGGCACCGTTTGGAAACAATTAAGGTATGTAAATAAACATTTACAGAATCTTTCGGTGTCAATAACCCATTTTACAATGTATATAACTGCAGCTTATAGTCCGGTACAGCTAATATATGGAAAACATATTTTTTCTAAAATTTACTGGGTGCAGCTTACATCCCGGTGCGCTCTATAGTCCGGAAAATACGGCAGTTCCAGCTCCAACATTAAAGTGAGTGTCGCTTCAGACGCCGCATTGTTTACCACAAGTTAACAGCCACTGATACACACAGAAAGCTCTCTCTCGCTTAGAAAGATAGTCAACGAGTGTCAGGCTTGGTCAGAAGGATAGAACTCAGATGCAGAGTAGGGAATATATCGGCAGGCTTTTATTTTGAAAGCTTCCTTTTCACCTCCAGAATCAGGGTAATTCAAAATCTACAATAACTTAACTAGTTGGCGAAAAGGTTCCAAAAAAAAGGAACAACCGAAAATCACTCCAACAGGAGGAAAACACAAAAACAATGACAAGTTATAATTGGCGACGTATATTCTATGAAACTTATATAAACACAAAACGCTCCAATAGGAGGAAGAAACAATGGCTATGAAGATTCTACACTTTCTCTAATCTAATAATTGATAACAAAAAATGTCACTCAAAAATTTGAGGAAGGAAAGAACTATAAGAAAAACTGAAATCCAACCACTTCGGCTGTAAAACTAAATAACACAAAATCACTCTGCTGAGGAGGAGAAAAAAGAAAACTCAAAATAGCAACAAAGGGATTCAGGATCAAGGTATACAAACGTGAGACGAGGCAAGGCATGGACAGACATGGACATGGATGCTAGAGAGGCACGAACACTCGAGACAATCTGGCACAGAACAAAGGGAGGAGTGGGCTTATAAGACACATGAGGGTAATAGGGAACAGGTGGAAACAATCAGGGAACAGGGATGACGTCAGACTGATGACACAAAAAGAAGGGCAAGTGACCTGAAACGAGAGGAGAGTTACTTTTCAAACTAAAACACCGCCCCTCAGGGTTTTGGAAGAGAATTGCAAGTCACACGCCAGATCCCACGGCAGAGCGGCTGGAAGCTATGTGACGCGAGAGTATATTCAGTCTTTAAGCATGCTAACGTACAAAAAACGGGCGTACGCCCTTTTTTACGACAAAGTTGAGATGTATCAAGAGTGAACTGAATGTGGAAATGTGCAGTCGTGGCTGTCGTACGCACATTTCTACATGCTGTGGACACTTTAGCAACACACAGAGGAGAGGATGGGTAACTGTCTGAATAAAGGAATGTCAAACAATAACAATGATTGATGTGCACATCAGAGACATATGAACAATTAGTCAGTGGCGGGCCGTGCGTTTCCCACCTAGGCCTTCAGTGATGTCCTGTGTCCAAAGATTACCTCTCAAAATACCATTAACTGATGTCACCACATGACCATTGCTGGAGAAATGCTATACAGAAACACATTTACGCACTACTGGGCATTGAATCACCACTAACAGTATACAAAACCGGTTAATTTCTGGCGCATTTAAAAATCAATAAACCCGCATCAGCAATTAAAACATATCGTATGTGGTACTGTCAAAATTAAAATAGCAAGAAACATATTAAACGTGAAAAAATTAAGAAATAAAATATCTGAACTCACAAATTGTAGAACCCATTCGAGCTTCCAGAGTTGGACGACATCATCTCACAAGATGTAGTTTCTCTTTAAATATCCTTCTTGAAAATGACCTTGCAAATATATGTGTTGTCTTGACTAATCATAAAAGATGCAGACGACGCGTGTTGGCTGAGTTCTTAAAGTTTACTCCACAAGGTGCTCATCAAAAACATCCCGCTGTCGGTATGACTAAACGGGGCTACTGCATGTTCTTCACTAGTGTGGCATGCTGGGTAATGGAGTTCTTATGTTACCTAGCTCATAACATCACTATATATATCTGCCTTAGGCCAGCTAGAAGGTCTTACTGACAACAACTCGTGATCTGATTGGCTATCGCAACTGTCTGTCAAATATATGTCCCCGTACACTTACAGTGCACGGACGCCCGCATTGTTGATTCTGAAGGCCTCTGCAGATTTGGTACAGCAAATAAGCTAGCTAAATTCTGATGGGAATAAAAACTCTATAACCTAAAAACAACAGCACTAGAACGAGCATAATATGACATGAAGAGAATATGAACACTTTTGGATATTTAGGGAAAGAAAATTTAAAATTACTGTTATCTTTAATTATTAAACATGATTTTTGGCCAGAAGAAAAGGCCTTGCTGGCCCTGGCGGCACACCACTGCAGTTAACATACCCCCTGTGTGCCAGTTGACGAATGGATATAAAAGCATTGGCCAAGTGCTGCAAAAGAAACACATTCCTCCCACCTCCAAAGACATGCACCTGGGGATAAGTTGATTGGCAACACTAAATTGGCCCTAGTGTGTGGATGTGAGTGTGAATGTTGTCTGTCTATCTGTGTTGGCCCTGCGATGAGGTGGCGACTTGTCCAGGGTGTACCCCGCCTTCCGCCCGATTGTAGCTGAGATAGGCTCCAGCGCCCCCCGCGACCCCAAAGGGAATAAGCGGTAGAAAATGGATGGATGGATGGAGGGTGCCTCTACACTAAGACGGCTAAGGTTATACAAGGTATAACCCACCTAACGTTATGTATGTCCACACACACACAATGCCATCGTTTAAGCTTTGGCTTAAGACCCCCTCGTCCCTCCGTCCACGGGCACAACGCACCCTAGTATGCCTGCGCTGAAAATGGCAGACGTGCACATATTACGTCATAGTCACCTCTGACCTGGAAGTGTAGTCTGGTATGTGAAGTATTTCAACGTAGCCTATTGCCACATTTCTTTTAACAGTAAACCTTGCTTGCCTCACCACCAGCAGCTGTTAGAGTAGGTCTATTGTAGTGAATCCCACCTGAGCTATCATTAATTAATCAAATCTTTAATGGACGTGTGAAATTAAACAATGTGATAAAGAACATTTTACAACAATCAATCTAGAGATCTAGATATCTGGTCAGGACACTCCTTACTCTATTACCTTTACCTTCATTGTCCATTCTTGCAATCCTGCCTGTGCTTGGAGGCTGAAATTGGCGGTCGTACTCGACTGTTCGTTTAGCGGCTCCTTCATGGCTTCACAGTAGTTATGGAGTACAAAACTAGACGTTGAGTAATCGCTCGACATACATCGCAGACAATAAATGATACAGTCAGTCCAAATGCATTCGCTGTTTTCCGAAGTCTTCCCTCATCGGCCAATACAAAGTACACGCTACCTTTTTTATCACATCCACGGAAGCCCACATTGTCGTTGTCTCCCCTTTGACAAATGGACAAAGTTTTTCGCTACGTAGAATCACAGCTGACCTGGACATTCGAAAGTTATCTTGCCATTCCACTGGCGCAACACACTCGTTGTCAAACATATCACACCAGGCTGCTGTTCTTCCAGGCCTGAGCCAAAACCGTCGCTCAACATTGCTATGTTTCCATCTGGGATATGGTCTATCCAAAATAGCTGCAATCGTGCGTTTCCTTCTCTTAAGGTATTCATGTGTGATTTCTACAAGCGCCTGTATATGTAGAAGGAGGAAAAATACGGGCATGTCTGGATGATTCGCCTCCATCTTTTTAGTGTTTACCTCTGAGTGGAAACCGGTTGTTATGAAGCTGGCTGTAGTGCGTTGTTTCTGACGTCACTTCCTCTCCGAACTCTGTTTATAAACAATTGTCAGGTTCAAACACCAAGCTATCTATTCAACTAGACAAGACGCAAGGAATCAAGCAGAGACAGAGTTCAATTTGGCTCATGAGGATAGACATATTGGGCTGTACACTCAGTTACAGCTTCACCCTACGCTCTAAGGTACAGTCCCACGTTCTCCTCTATTTATTCGGGAGGCCCCTAGTTAACATCACTGAGGCTGCTTCTGAAGGGAGGGGTAAATGGAAGCAGCCCCAGTAGACACAATACATGATTATTCAGAATGGAAATGTGCTGACACTCGTGATTTCGCCCTGTCTCTGTTTTGTCTGCATTGAGGTACTCCTTGGTTGTCAGCAGGCAGGGTCTGGAAACAAACTGCCGATACGAGACAACTCACAAAGTAAGGTTACAAGTTGTGCCTTTGCACAGATAGAAAAGTACAACTTCAGCACAATTGATAATAACTACAGCAACGGCATACTTGCCAACCCTCCCAGATTTTCCAGGAGACTCCAGAAATTCAGCGCCTCCCCCGAAAACCTCCCGGGACAAATTTTCTCCCGAAAATCTACCGAAATTCAGGCGGAGCTGGAGGGGGCGTAGCCTCCAATATAAACAGCGTGCCTGCCCAATCACGTTATAACTGTAGAATGATCGAGAGCGAGTTCTTGGTTTCTTATGTGGGTTTATTGTTAGGCAGTTTCATTAACGTCCTCCCAGCGCGGCAACAACACACAACAACAGCAGTCACGTTTTCGTCTACCGTAAAGCAGTTTGTCTGCCATAAACAGCAATGTTGTGACACTCTTAAACAGGACAATACTGCCATCTACTGTACATGCATATGTGACAATAACATCTAGGGCTTTTAGAGAGTGCAGTGCACAACTGCACACACAACAAGGAGACGAAACAGAAGAACGAGGAAGATACAGCCGTGGCGACGCCGACAAAGAGTAAGATGAAGAAATACGCTTGTAAGTTCCAAGCCGCAGCTGCGATTGGACCTGGATAGCCTCCGGGAAGAAGTAGTGGACTACCAAGTGCTTGGCAGTGAAGATCTTCTTCAGGAAGCAAAGATTGACCGGTTTTGGGCCATGCTAGGGAGAGTTGGAAGATTCCAGACTCTAGTGCATTTGATGAAAGCACTTTTGTGCGTGCCACACAGCAATGCATCATCATAGAGGGTGTTCAGCATGGTTAGAAAAATAGTGACAGAGAATAGAACAAGGATGGACAATTCAACCCTTAACTCAACAATGAGTAGATGAGTGTTATGTGTGTGTATATGTGTAAATAAATGAACACTGAAATTCAAGTATTTCTTTTATTTATATATATATATATATGTATATATATATATATGAAATACTTGACTTGGTGAATTCTAGCTGTAAATATACTCCTCCCCTCTTAACCACGCCCCGCCCCCAACCATGCCCCCCTCCCCCATCCCCGACCACGCCCCCTCCGCCCCCCACCTTCCGAAATCGGAGGTCTCAAGGTTGGCAAGTATGAGCAACGGCCTTTAAGCATAAGAGTTGGGTGATAACTTATACATAATTATTCGAACAACGATCAATGAGTCCATACCGATCTAAGAGCCGGAGATTCAAGAAATAGACTGCACACTTACCCGTGTAAAAAAATTCCCAAGGAGGGCAACCTTAAACGATGTGTTAGTGTGGCTGACAAGGGATTTAGGCTAAACCAGGGGTCGGGAACCTTTTTGGCTGAGAGAGCCATGAAAGCCAAATATTTTTAAATGTATTTCCGTGAGAGCCATATAATATTTTTTAACACTGAATACAACTAGATGCGTGCATTTTTAAGTAAGACCAACATTTTTAGAGTATAATAAGTCTCTTATTCTTTTTAATAACATTGTTATTCTGAAGCTAACCAATAATAAATAAAATACTTCTTACCATTAATACGACTTCTTGAACAGGTGCGGTAGCAAATGGATGGATAGATTAAAATGCATGAGAATGTTTTATATTTTGAACGTTATTTTTAACACTGTGATTACCATCTGAATTATTCATTACTTATCGTGTTAAGCAATGCCAGCTAAGATTTATCTGAGAGCCAGATGCAGTCATCAAAAGAGCCACATCTGGCTCTAGAGCCATACGTTCCCTACCCCTGGGCTAAACAGTTATTTGTTTAAGGAGTTATCCGGCTTAATATCGACAGAGCCTTAGTCAGGTGTATTAAATTCCTGTACAAAGCAACCACAATTAAAGCGCAAATTGAAGCAACGGACGGTTTTCCAAATGTAATCAGAGCTATCGACTGTATGGCAAATATGGAAATGTCAACAGGAAAACATTTTATTCAATCAATGTACAGATCATATGTAATGCAGAAATGCAATGAAGCAACACTGTAGCGAAATGGCCTGGTTCAATGCATGATTTGTACATTCTAAGCAACAGCATGGTTGGGGACAGACTACAAGTTCTTACCGAGTGACCTACTCAGTGGTCTTGTGGTTAGAGTGTCCGCCCTGAGATCGGTAGGTTGTGAGTTTAAACCCCGACCGAGTCATATCAAAGACTATAAAAATGGGACCCATTATCTCCCTGCTTGGCACTCAGCATCAAGGGTTGGAATTGGGGGTTTTAACAAGTTGGCATTGTGTGTGATTTGTGGCTTCTTAGTGAGTATCCTGTCTCTACAGCATCATTACGAGTCAGTGGTTAAAGTTGGTGACTTGCTGTTTTTTTCTGGTTAAAGTAGATCTTTCAAATAAGCCACTGATTGTGTGCAAAGCAGTATCATATTAAAAATGTGTGTGTGAAGTGTGAAACACTAAACCACACCTGTTCCCCAGCGCATGCACTGCTGCACTAACTTGCAATAGAGTACATTTTTACACTCAACTCATTGTTGGTGAAATTCTTCTTTCTTGCCGTCTTGCTCATTCTCTTTTGAGTTTTCTGACTGTATAGACTGCGGGATCTAAGGCACACTTTAATAAATCTGAATTTTCTGGAAAGCCACATAAATCATAACACATGAGGCCTCAGGTGTGATTTGACTCTCAACCAAAGTCAATTGGGAAAGGCTTCAGCTCACTTGTGACCCATAACAGGACATGCTGGGGAAAATGAATTACTATTGGTGTGTTCCATTTGTACTGGGAAGTTGTAATTTTTGAGTTCCTAGTTGGAAATTTCAACACGATGTGGATTTACTACTAAGAATGTCGGAGAGTCCTCACCACCCCCAAGTTGGCTTCAAAGATGGCTGCTTTGAGTGTAAACAACCTGTAACATCCGTTATTAGCACTTCTGACTATTTTTCTCACACTTAATCAGCCGTGTATGATGTATTGTTGGATGTTTGTATATACATATACAGTCACGATCAAAAGTTTACATACACTTGTAAAGAACATAATGTCATGGCTGTCTTGAGTTTCCAATACTTTCTACAACTCTTATTTTTTTGTGATAGAGTGATTGGGGCTCATACTTGTTGGGTACCAAAAAACATTCATGAAGTTTGGTTCTTTTATGAATTAATTATGGGTCTACTGAAAATGTGACCAAATCTGCTCGGTCAAAAGTATACATACAGCAATGTTAATATTTGGTTACCTGTCCCTTGGCAAGTTTCACTGCAATAAGGCGCTTTTGGTAGCCATCCACAAGCTTCTGGCAAGCTTCTGGTTGAATTTTTGACCACTCCTCCTGACAAAATTGGTGCAGTTCAGCTAAATCAGCTGAACCGACACCAGCAGATGACATGGCACCCCAAACCATCACCCAACCATGCAAATTTTGCATTTCCTTTGGAAATCGAGGTCCCAGAGTCTGGAGGAAGACAGGAGAGGCACAGGATCCACGTTGCCTGAAGTCTAGTGTAAAGTTTCCACCATCAGTGATGGTTTGGGGTGCCATGTCATCTGCTGGTGTCGGTCCACTCTGTTTCCTGAGATCCAGGGTCAACGCAGCCGTCTACCAGCAAGTTTTAGAGCACTTCATGCTTCCTGCTGCTGACCTGCTCTATGGAGATGGAGATTTCAAGTTCCAACAGGACTTGGCGCCTGCACACAGCGCAAAATCTACCCGTGCCTGGTTTACGGACTATGGTATTTCTGTTCTAAATTGGCCCGCCAACTCCCCTGACCTTAGCCCCATAGAAAATCTGTGGGGTATTGTGAAAAGGAAGATGCAGAATGCCAGACCCAAAAACGCAGAAGAGTTGAAGGCCACTATCAGAGCAACCTGGGCTCTCATAACACCTGAGCAGTGCCAGAAACTCATCGACTCCATGCCACGCCGCATTAACGCAGTAATTGAGGCAAAAGGAGCTCCAACCAAGTATTGAGTATTGTACATGCTCATATTTTTCATTTTCATACTTTTCAGTTGGCCAACATTTCTAAAAATCCCTTTTTTGTATTAGCCTTAAGTAATATTCTAATTTTGTGACACACGGAATTTTGGATTTTCATTTGTTGCCACTTCAAATCATCAAAATTAAATGAAATAAACATTTGAATGCATCAGTCTGTGTGCAATGAATAAATATAATGTACAAGTTACACCTTTTGAATGCAATTACTGAAATAAATCAAGTTTTTCAAAATATTCTAATTTACTGGCTTTTACCTGTGTATATATATATATATATATATATATATATATATATATATATATATATATATATATATATATATATATATACATACATATATATATATACACATATATACACACACACACACACACACATACATATATATATATATATATATATATATATATATATACACACACACACACACACACACACACACATACATACATACATACATACATACATACATACATACATACATACATACATACATACATACATACATACATACATACATATATATACACACACACATACATACATACATACATATATATATATATCCATCCATCCATCCATCCATTTTCTACCGCTTATTCCCTTTGGGGTCGCGGGGGGCGCTGGAGCCTATCTCAGCTACAATCGGGCGGAAGGCGGGGTACACCCTGGACAAGTCGCCACCTCATCGCAGGGCCAACACAGATAGACAGACAACATTCACACTCACATCCACACACTAGGGCCAATTTAGTGTTGCCAATCAACTTATCCCCAGGTGCATGTCTTTGGAAGTGGGAGGAAGCCGGAGTACCCGGATATATATATATATATATATATATATATATATATATATATATATATATATATATATATATATATATATATATATATATATATATATATATAGTAATGTTACTAGTGTAAATTAAAAAAAAAAGTCATGTGTTTTATAGGATTGTCGTGGCGGTAATCCTGTGTTTCTTCTTCAACCATCGTGTTTGGAGGTTCCAGGAGTGCATATTTTTTTAATAAGCTGTTCATATTCAGATAAGGCAAACGCAAGAATAGATTTCATGGATGTAGCCATCTTGATTTACGACCTCATAACTGGAGCGCTTATAGCTTGGCTGTGACGTCATTCCCAGCTGCGACTTCCAACTTCCCAGGTCAATGGAACCCACCATTATATCTCTCTAAGAACCAGCGTCCACTGTAGTGGACATTTGTTTTTGGTCTATTTCTTTTGTCAGGGTTACAAATGTAAGCAGTTGTACAGCACTACATCACGTTTCAAATATTGCGACTTTACTACAGCGCTGATTTTTTTTAAAGCATATTGGACAGGTTTTGGGCCTAAATTAAGTGCTAAATTCAGTTTTCGTATGTATTGTATGTGTTACAGTGCAGTATTTGTCTTATTTTCTACTATTAATTCAGGTGTCCCGATGCAACTTTTTACTTCCGATACCAATATTGGGCCTTGTGTGTTGGCTGATACCGAAATTAAACTGATACGATATCAGTAGGAATTAACAGAGAACAATGGTAAGTATTAAAAACACTAACCTTATGGCATGAAAGTAAAATAAAATAAAAATACAATAGCAATCTTTATCACCCCAAACAGGCCTTTGTTGGGCCCTCTTAACTGCAACAAAGAGCTGACAATATATGAGATAAAAAGACTACATTTTAGGAAAAAAGTTCTAAAAAAATTTGAAATTATCTGTCCATGCTTCTAGTTAATTTTTACTGGATAGGACATCCTAAATTAAGAAGATTTTTAATCTAGAAATAAGTATTTTATTCTGAGAACAAGCACTATTCAACTTGCAATTTTTAAATTAGGCATCCTTGGGATGTTGCAGACTCTTTAAACAATATTTTCTATTAGGAAAAAAACGCAATATCTTATGTAATTAGTTGTATCCTCAATTCTAACATGTTTAAACTAGTATGGATAAAATATAATTATTCTAGCTAAAATTAGGATTATGCTGTCAAGTCAATGTCTAAAATCAAATAGCTCTTAAAACTTGGGGAATTTCTCGGAATAAAATGTAAAATCCTGGCAAGTGGTGAATAATTTGTAGTGTACTGTTCCCAAATAAGGTAACCAGAAAATTAGGAACACTTCTCATTATAGTTACACTGCGAGCGACAAGCTCATTAGTAAACATATTTAAAATTAAAATTAAATATATATTTTTTTGTTTTATTTATTTTTATAAGTTTTTTTACAAATATTAAAAATTGTGCTGTCAAATCATAATTTATTTTAAAAATGTGTTCTTTTTGTTACAATTTTTGCATGCACTGACCTGGTCACTGACCGTATAACAACCCTCAGCCATTCAGGTAACCATCCGTGGTTAAGGTAAAGGAGCATGTACAGTCAAAATACATTGTGTGATTAACAATGCAATAGTTTTTTGAGATTAACCACATGAAAAAAATCGAATTATGGTCAAATCAACTTCCTCATTGATGCATGATGAATCACATAAAACGTTTTTTTTTCCCGGAAAATTATGCTATTGTGTCAAAATGATATGCTTATCAGTTGATTATTTACACATTGATATATTTAATAATGTATGAAATTGTAGCACAGATAGCTCATTTTAAACCATGTTTAATTGGTTTAATATTTCCTTTTTAAAAAAATAATGTACAGGGCAGAAGCTCTTATACCGAAGCATTCTTGAACTTCTTTCATTTTGTGAAGGAGGGGAGGACGTGGGGTGATTCGTGAGTAAAAGTGGATAAAATGAAAGCTTGGACACAAATGTAATAAAAAAAAAACATGAATAGCACCCTTCCAGATGAAAGCACCACAAAAAGACACAAGAGTACATTCCCACATGCACAGCTGCATTCGCTGTGAACGTCAGCAGCATCAGTACAATACACATTGAATAGTAAGACATCAGATATACGATTTGCATGTGGCACATCATTAATGGGTAAATACACTATATAGACAAAAGTATTGAAACATGATTACACATCTGGAACAAGTTTGGACGTTGCTTCTAGAACAACAATGAACTTCCGGAGTGTACCTGTGGGTTATTTTGTCCAGTCATCCAGAAGGAGAGTTCACCGATGTTGGACCTGAGAGAGGGCCTGCTGTGGCTCTGTGTTGTAGTTCACCCTATAGGACCAAATTGTCTTGTCAAGATGGATAATTAACATACAAAAGGTTGAACGGAGACAACAGGACTCTTCTTCTTTGTTGAAAAAGTTTCACTTTCCATGTTTACACAGTGCAAGGAGTGAGGAGAAACAAAACAACCTTTAGACAAATGCACGGCACGACAAAGAAGGGCATCTTTTTCAGGGCCTTTGCCATGATGTCCAAATTCTGCTTATAAGAATGTCCCGGCATCTCTCCTCTAATGGTTGTCTTGTCCCACTGAGGAGCGTTTACTAACAGTTGTTTTTCCACCAGACAGCAACAGCAACCATATTGTGACCACTTGGCACAGGTACCTTTTCACATTTGAATCCATTTTCGGTACCTGGGAATCGACATGTTTAATAATAACATCTTTCAATGTAGCATTTAAAAATAATAACCGTGCTATCCAGTTGTCATAATCTGTCACAACATGTCTGTTTAGGGCAGGTATGTTAAAAGTACGGCCCGCGAACAGGTTTTATCAGGCCCTTGGGATGAGTTTGCTAAGTATAAAAATGAGCCAACATTTTTGAATGAAAGCAACTGCTGTTCTAAATGTGTCCACTAAATGTCGCAATAGCAATTATTTGTATCTTTGTAAATGATGCTACATATGTAAAAAAAAATAAACCACATTTTAGTGCACCAGTTGAGGCAAATGAGCAAACTACATAAATATAATCCTGTAATTTGATTTTGATATTACTTTTTTATCTTGATAGATTGAAAATGAACACCAATGAGTTGACTGATGAACATTGTCACATAATTTATTCAGAAAGTATAAATAACGACAAATGAAGATGGAATACTATTAACCGCAACATGTAAGTGTAAAAAAACAACAACATTATGATTTGTACATTTTCAGAATGTGCTTGTTCTATTTTTAAACAAAGAAAACAATCTGAAGTTGTCTATATTTTTAAGTTATCGTGCCGTGATTTTAGCAGTCCGGCCCACTTGGGAGTAGATTTTTCTCCATGTGGCCCCCGATCTAAAATGAGTTTGACACCTCTGGTTTAGGGTTTATGTTATTTATGTTGCCAGTGCTCCTAAGCCTCCCTTGGTAACGTTTCCTGTTGCTAGTAGCGTTTCCGTTTCTTGATTAGTGGTTCCATCTGCTACTGCCCTAAATATGCCTCTTTCTAGGCCCAATCAACATGCACTCGACATGGTTGCATTGTTCTTCTTACGCCAAGTTACGTTCGTGGTGCCATATAAGTGTTTAGACTTTACGTTATGTTATGCTATGCTAAGCTAAGTTTGTCTTGAGCTCTGTGCGCTTCCAGCGGCCTTTATGCATTTTGCCTTGCCTTGGATTAAAAGACTTCTCTTACCTGCAAAGTTGTTCTCCTTCTGGAAGAACACAATCCTGACCCGAACGCAACCCCAGTTGTTTATCTTTTCGTATTACATTTCCTAGTCTTATTTGCAAGCGCTACATATTGGGGATGCACTAAAAAAACTAATTCATATCCAAATTGCGGTTCTTTTTAATTTTCAAAAATCAACAAAAAAGATATACATAAATATATGTTTTTAAAGAATGCATTTTTTTAAAAGAATCAAATCAAGAATTGGTTTGAATCAAGAACAATTTCTGAATCGAATCATGACTTTAAGAAGCAAAATCTAATTGTAATTCGAAGTAGGATTCACATCCCTAAAAAACAGTTGTTTTGCCACCAGAGAGCAACACCAACCCTTGGGATGGATACCTTTCACATTTGAACCAATACATTTTCAATTCCTGTTACCTGGGAATCGATATCGGTACTTACCGGTACCAATTTTCAGTACTTTTGTGTGCTAATAAATGATAATTGTTTAATAATAAAATCGATTTTTTTTTTTTACATAACATTTGGAAATGACCTGATTCTGATAACTGTGCTGTCCAGTTGTCATAGTTTATTTTCTTATTACATTTTAAGGCTTATTTTCAAGTATTATAAAGTAAGGTTGACCAAAAAAATTGATTGACATCCAAATTGCGATTCCCATTCAACCCGATTTATCATTTTCAAAAATCAATTAAAAAATAAAATAAAATAAAGAATAATTTTTCGGCCATCTCCATGCTTAATCACTACATGTATTAATTACATCATACGTCAGCAGCCAAGATGAGCCTTACCTGTAACCTGTTTTGAAAAGGTTTTATTATAATTTTTTATAAAAAATAATATATTCCGAGAATCGTTTTGAATTGAGAATCAATTCTGAATCAAATCGTTGCCCCAAAAATCGGATTTTAATTGATTGGAGAGTCGATTCACATCCCTACTAACCAGTTGTTTTGCCACCAGACAGCAACAACAACCCCACTGTTATCACCAGGGATGTGTACCTTTCACATTTGGACTGACAAGGTACCAACTCCCGGTACCTGGGAATCATACTCATGGGTACCAATTTTCGGTACTTTTGTGTGTGTTAATAGTTTCATAATAAAATCACATGTTTATTGTGACATTTAAAATTAAGATTATTATAATAATTGTGTTGTCCAGTTGTTATATCTTGTTTTCTTATTACATTTCTGAGTCTCATTTACGAGTATTATATAGTAGACTTTGCATGCAGCTGCAATCTAGGACATTAGATGGCAGTGATGTATAGGCTAAGGTGTCTTGCCTAGATAAGAAGTAGTCTTTGCCATGAAGCTGAATTTACCAATCTAGTCTTATGTTTACTAGTAGTATAGTAAAGTATTTATAGTGTAAGTATTGTACTTATTACAAACGACCTGTTTGATTGTAACGTACATCTTTGTAGTTTTCATTGACAAATTTGGAGGTGTTGAAATCGCCATGGAAGATTGCTAATGCTAATCTTTAGAATGTCTATGGCAAATCCAATGTAAATTAGCAACGAGGTAGCACATTTTGAAAAGTGGAACCTTACTGGGGGTTTTTTGTGCTTTTTTTCTTGCTTTGTTGGCATGGAAAATTGCAACATGACAGAGGAAGTTTGGCTGAGTCCACTTGAGTGCTTGTTTCCTTGCCAAGTATTTAAGACAGTGTTTAGTCTGCAATTGGACAAGACGTCACAAGCAACAAAGGTATTGAAATATGAATATGATCTTACGTGAACTGATACCCGGTGATACTGACGGAATTTAGTCGGTACCTATAAAAGTACTGAATTTGCTACTCATCCCCGGTGACCGCACCTAGACATACAGTAGGGCAGGAATTCATATGGGCCCATTCCTGGGTGGATCTCGTGTGAGAAGAAAAGGGTGGGGGGTAATAATTTTGCAATGCAGTCTGCTGAACATGATGGAAAGTGCCACTCTCCATAGCAACTGACACTGTAGTCAAAGTTGGAATTGCTATACTCTAATGCCATCTGGCGGGTAAGGTGGATAGCGCCCCCTTCCATTCGTCACGTTTCATATGTCAGGTAAACCGTGATGAATGGGCCATATGAATCCCCTTCCTACTATAAATTTCTTAGGGAAAATTCTACACCTAAAATTTACACCTGAAGAAGTCTTTTGGATGAGAGATGAAACGTTTTCAACAAGTCCAGTTGCCTCCATTCAACCTTTGCCTATTACCATCACCTGGTTGACTGAGAATTGACATAAACATTCAGTGGGAACTAAAGACTTGTGTCCCAATACTTTTGTCTATGTTGCGTATATGTATGGAGGAAATCTTCTCACCAGTTTGAACGATGCATGTAATCCGGTCATTAATCATCAGACTATGCCACAGAGGAGACAGTGTATAATTAGACAGTGAGTCACAATGACACCGAATTTCTGTTAAAGTCACTTAAACTGTCGAGTAAGTGGTTCAAAAATAGAGCGTCTCGGCACAAAAAAAAATGGAGCTTTCATTTGGAGATTCCGTTAAAAGCTGCCCAACATAAAATGGCATAAAATATTAACGCTACAAATGTGGCATGTGTTTGTTCTGTGCAGGGTTAAAATATTGTAGATATAAAGTTAAATACAAGCTTTTCTGCAAGTCCAAACAAACACAAATATGAATTGTGCAAATCAATGATGATGAACACTTAAGATATGCATAAAGTAAAAACTATCAGGTCACTTTTTTCATAATATAAGACATTCCTTCTCAATGGAGTGGATTGTTTTTAAACAAAAATATTACCTTTTAAGATCAAGCTTAACAATTAGACCAAAGTAAACACGAGTAAACCCTCCCAATATCCGATATTGCAACCTGTCCTGTAGCCAAGGAGTGGCTGCAGAAGTAGCACCAAAATATTACAAGAAAAAAATATTACAAGAAAATAATACTCCCTCCAGTGGAATGTAGAAGTCAGCTCATGCTGCAAGGACACATGGCTGGTAAAATGTCACTGTGAACAGTCATGGCGTCACTGGGAGTCTGACAGCAGCCCAATACCTACCTCTCTCGGGATGCTGCCACAAGGCTCATTTTGTATGCGTGCGTGTGTGTGTGTGTGTGTGTGTGTGTGTGTGGGTGGGGGCGTGTGTCCTGTAACATCCACCATGTCCAGATCAGTGTCCCTGGCATGTTTTACAGCACATCTGTCTAAAATATGGTCGGCTGCAGAACTTGAACCTGAGCACAAGGGGGCAGTAGGCCACAGTGTTCACATCTTTGCACTCTGCAGGGAAGACAGAGTAGATTAAAGACACAAAAAATTCTGAAATATACATGAATTGCATTAATATTATGACATTTTTAATGCATAAATGAACTATAAACAATAGAGCGTGTGTACTGAATTAATTTACTGGTGCCAGGCATTATGGTTATGTGCTATGTTTTTTATGTATTGAGAGTTATTTAGTGGGCCACAAGTTGACACAAAATGAGTGTTCTTGAACTGAAATTGTATTCTTTGATACGTGTTACAATGGGGCTGTTGTTCAACAAATACTGCGAATAATTAGAACACATTGGGCCTGCTCGACTACTGTGCAAAATAGTGTGTGCAAACTATGAAATTGTGTGACCGTTTGCAATTGATAACAAGTGCAAAAGTGCTGCAGACTGCCCTGCTTACATGAGGATTTTGCGTTTATAGAAGCTCCTATAAAATCTTTATAAAAGCCCGATTTAGACAAAAAAACCTACTTTTAGCACACTGAAGGTGTGCACTGAGAGTCGCTGCGGTGTTGTGATGGTGCGTATGGAATAATCCAGACAAAAGAAAATGCATACAGCAAGACGTTTTATCGTATAGAAGATATATTATAGTAATATACGTTCCTATATGGAAAAAATAAACACCATAAAAAAAGCAGACAACAAAACAAATATCTATGAATGTTCTCATTCATCCAGGTCATTGTCATCTCAGGGCATTCAATCGATCGCAACTGGACTGTTTGGACACCACATGTCTACCACATACAACACTGTCCTTTCAACCATTCCTAAAAGACTCTGAAATTTAGCCTCCCACAAATACCAGGAGTTACAAACATTCTGGTCACAGAAGGTGACCAATGTGCCGTTTGCTTACAACTGACTGGAATGCTTACGTGGGGGATTCCGACTATTTTGGACTGGTAGTAGTCGATCCACAGCGACCGTTCTTCCACACAATATCTCAATTCTAAAGAGGGGAAATTACACTTCAACGACTATCCTTGGCTTTGACAGTTAGGATTGCTCGTTTGCATCAAAACAGTTGTTTTTCTCAATACGATAGGGCGAAACCATCAGGCACACCCGCCTGGTTTTGGAGTATAAATATTTTGGGTTTTGGCACCAGTCACTAGACTGGATATGACCAATCTAATTCTATGAGCACGAACTGATGAAGCCTACTCGGATGAGAGGCAAAACGTCTTCTAAGACAAACCAAACAGTCCAGCTGCGATCGATTGAATGCCCTGAGATAACAAACCAAATCAATTAAATTTGTTTTAATCAGCTCTTTAAGTCATCCAGCAGCTATAAAATTATATTGCTGAATAGAGAATATGTCTAGTATCTTTTATTTATGACAGTCCAAATACAGTACGTTGACCCACACATAGACAGAGCATTCTCTGTCCATCATCTGTCTTTGCAGCACAATTTACTCCCTTCTCACAGCTTTTTGTGCGTAACTGTTTCAGACGTGCTAAATAAATCACATTGCAAGCGCTAAATGATTATATTTGCATCTCCTCCCATTATTATAGGTCTTCTAATAATCAGCATATATTTTACATATTCATGAAGAGACACGCTAAATGGATTGAGCGTTTATGAGCATAAGCTTAGTAGATCACCTTTGCGTGCGCTACCAAGTTTGCACGTGTTTTAATACATGCAAACCATTAGTAGATCAGGCCCATTGTCATTATCAATTGGGGCGGACATTATAATCAATTGGCCCTGCGATGAGGTGGCGACTTGTCCAGGGTGTACCCCGCCTTCCGCCCGATTGTAGCTGAGATAGGCTCCAGCGCCCCCCGCGACCCCAAAGGGAATAAGCGGTAGAAAATGGATGGATGGATGGATTATAATCAATTAACAGATTCCTGCAAATCTATAGCATTTAGTGCACAATTCAGTGAACTTGGACTAACTGTCTCATGGAGGATTCATAATCTAATTTGCATAGGTAGCCGTGATGCATGTGAGCAAAAAACATAAGCAAAACAAATGTTTTAAAATACTGACTGAATTTTTTTTTTTGTGACTTGTTTTTGTGTGCTTTTAGATGAGGATTTTAGATCCTCTACTCGTTAAATTGGCAACACTGATCCCTGCTCTGTTCCCTAACACACAGGTGTCAAACTCTAGGCCCGGGGCCAGATCTGTGGCCCGCAAAAGCCTGAAAATAATACGCGTCAATAAAGTACTTTATTTTTTCTTACTAAATGTATTCGTTCTTTTCAGTTTAGAAAAAAATACAAGTAATGAATGCAGTTGCATATATTTTTATTCAATATTATCTAATTATGTCACAAATATTATATTATCATTATTACATTTGTTTTCTTGAAATAAAAATAAATTATAGGCTGCAGCACCCCCCGCGAACCTGAAAGGGACAAGCAGTAGAAAATGGATGGATGGATATTTGCTTGGCTGATGTATGAATCTGTAATAATAATATTGTTCATGTTAATAATGTAATGTTAGTTACATGTGTATAAATTTAGGTTGAAAATGAGTTATTATCTGTAATAATAGTGTATTAGTTTCGTATTTCCTAATACTGTAACAAATATTTTATTATCGTACAATAAAAACGTTTTTGTTAAAATAAAAAAACACCTGATTGACTTATAATTTCAAAGCAAGTTATCCATTAAATTGTACATTGTAAAAATTACAACAGATTTTATGGTCAGTCACCAGAATTGTACAGTTAAAAATGTACAGTAATACACTCTAAAATCAACAATAACCATAGATTTTAAGCTAAAAAAACTATCCGCTCTGTTGGCAGAATTTTTTTCGTAAAAAAACAGTGACACGGTAACATCATGTAAAAAAACCAAAATATTGTAAAGTCAAAGATACAATTCTGGCTCCTGAGCTGCCAGTCAGATTATTTTTTTACGGAATACGTAAAAAAAAAAAAAAATTGATCAAATGCATAGGCAATTGTGTAATTATATCATGCGGTGAATCCTTATACAGTACATTTATATTCATGTATTATTCACTGTTGCAAGCGGCTCTCTGAGGGCAGCCATAACTGCAATATGGCCCTCAGTGAAAACGAGCTTGACACCCCTGGTATAATAGATAGCGCCAAATTTAATTGCCGGTCAAAATTTATGTGTAGCGGTCCGTCACATTTGAATGAATGTAAGGTAAACACTGCTACAACATGGACTTTGAACTATAATATTTGTGACTGTTACTTTTCCCACAAAACTAATTACAAGCATATTTAAAATTATAATTTTGAATGCCAAAATGGAATAATGTTTAATTTAAGTTAAAAACATAATTGACTTGACCACATCCAATCAAATTGTATATCATGTGCAGTTCTGTGCATCTTTCCTTTGGTAAACAATTTAATCGCTGACCTTCGGTGGTGTCCGTACTGACAGGCAGACTGAGGTCACATTTGCTCTTGCACTGCTGCATGGAGATTGGCCGCAGATGTTCCTGACACTCGTTGGATGGCATGCTGGTGTGCGTCAGACACTGCACGGACCGCATCTCCTGACCGAGTCCACACTTTGCAGAACACTGCCAGGCAAAAAAAACATACCTTCATGTACAACTACAGCTCACGGTAGAACTACCATATTTTTCGGATCTTAAAGCGCACTGTCGATGAACGGGTCTATTCAGGTCTATTTTTATACAAAAGGCGCATTATAGGGGTAGTATTATTATTATTTTCTATTTTCTACATTCAAAACACTTCCATAACGTAATGGTGGTCATATGGTCAGCATTTCGCATAGATTATGTTTTACAGACGATGTGATGTCAAGCCGCTCTCTGACCGTCTCTTCAGGATGCGTCGTTTGGTGGACGGGTCATCTTATTACTTATTCGACAGCGTCTTCTCCCTGTCATCTTTTGTTGTAGTTTTTAGCGCGTCCATAACGAGTCTACAGATAGTTAGAGTTAGAACTGTGCGCAACTTAGTATCAGAAATAGCAGCAGCGAAAGAATAAAACCCCACATCTAGAAGACAGAGAAAAAGAAGGAGATAATTGACTACGGACTACAATTTTCGGGACTTATGCAGACCCCAAATACACATCAGTAGATACCATTAGATAAGAAAAAATGGTTTTGCATAATATTGCGAAACAAAACGCTTTATAATGGGTCTCCTAACAGCTGCAATTTTGGGGTTACTATACACACGCCATAATGATACCCGTATGTTAAAGCACAGTACGTCTGACTACGGTAGCCATGCTCCGACAATCCATTAAGCAGTGCGCCTTTGTAGCTTACCAAAGTCGTACTAAAACATTTTGACAGATTTTTGAGCGCCGTGTGTAATGTTCTATGAGTAATCTTCTCATTGAAACATCAAAATGTTGGTCATTTATTAAACAGGCGTCAACTTGCAGTCCACACATACTGTATCTATTTTATGTGACTGCTATCTTCTGGTTACATTTATCATTACACAGTGTACCAAATAAAATCAGTCAGTAAGCACAACCAGAATTAGAATATATACAAGGCGAGCCGGGTTGTAAGGTGAACTGTCGATTTTTGCGACAATAATAGGATTTTAAGTGCGCATTATAGGCTGAAAAATACGGCACTAAGTGTAACTTTACCATGAATTGGTAAACTTTACCAAATAAGTGTTCAACTTCAGCCTAAACCCTTTCAGTCTGCAACATTTTTAATTTATGAATGTACAACTGTTTGTTTATGAATGTACGACTGTTTGTTTATTTTGTTGACCATTGACCGAAGAAATAATAAACTAACTTGGTGAAAATACCAACATGGACTACAATATATGCAAGTCCAAGATGTCTTACCTCTCCCCAAGGACCTATCACCCACTGAGGTGGAGGGCAGCGCTTCAGGTTGCAGCGCACTCTAGAGGTGGGCCGACCATGCTTGGGACACTTGGACTCTGGCAGCGTGTCCCCACTCTCCCCGCTCTTGCACAAAACCACTCGGTGCCTGTAGCCAGGACCACAGCTGGGCGTACACTGTGGGCGGAACACATGAGGATAAAGGGAGAAATAGGAATGAGCAAAGAGGTTCACTACGGTCACCAGCAACACAAAGCTTTGTCCAGTCCAAAGAGAGCAGCAGTTGTATAGAAAAATCTCTAAAGCCTACTTGGTTTCAGTAAATCATTTGCACTTATTCTTAGACTGTTTTCTCAGAAATTACAACTTTATTATTTTATGTCAAGAAAGCAAGGAACTCCTGCTCAACGGACCAAAGGGCAACATGGGCTGTGCATTAATGTTGCACGTTTGACTTGTATTCCTGTGACGAAAAGACAAGATTGAGTAATTGAAGCTTTTATTAGCTGACTGTGAGGGAAGACAATACATACGGTAATATGAATCGGTACGGTTTACAAAGTACAGTACATATTCGGTACAATTGACCACTAAATGGTAACACCCGAATAAGTTTTGCAACTTGTTAAAGTCGGGGCCCAAGATAATCCATTCATGGTACAAATATATACTATCAGCATAATACATCATCATACAAGTTGATCATCAAAACAGAGTCACTAATAGGCATAATAATAATGTAGAAATATAGGTCACAACTTTGTAGGATATTTACAGCAAGCAGTGAGCAATAGAAGCTCAGAGAGCATGAGAAAAAGTATATACAATTATTTACAATCCGGGGGTGGGATGTGGAAAGGGTGGGGGTGGTGTTAGGTAAAATCTGTAGCCACTTGTAGGTGCTCTTTCAGTGCGGTTTTGAAGGAGGATAGGGATGCAATTTCTTTTGCACCTGTTAGGAGTGCATTTCATATTGAGGAGAATGATTTAAAACCCTTGTTAGATAAGAATCTGAGTTTGATGTGGTTTGTGGAACTCCCCCTAGTGTTGTGGTTATGGCGGTCATTCAGGAAGTAATTTGACATGTACATCAGTATCAGGGAGATGTAGCATATTTTGTATGCGAGGTTTAGTGCAATTTGTTTGACTCTGTCCTCCACCCTTAGCCAGCCCACTGTAGGCAGGAGTGAGATGGGATCAGGGGTGGGGGTTGAGAATTGATTGATTGATTGAGACTTTTATTAGTAGGTTGCACAGTGAAGTACATATTCCGTAAAATTGACCACTAAATGGTAACACTCGAATAAGTTTTTCAACTTGTTTAAGTCGAGGTCCACTTAAATTGATTGATTCAAGTACCCTGACTAGCTTGTTTTGGGATGTTTGTAGTCTTGATTTAAGGGTTTTTGATGTGCTGTGGTACCATGGTGCATGCATAATTGAAAAAGGGCTGGATAAGAGTTCCCCCTAGGGTCCTCATGATGTTTTTGGTGACCAGAGAGGAGATTATGTACAGAAATCTGGTTTGTTGGTTGCCCTTTTTGATTACCTTGGTTGCCATTTTACCAAAGATTAAATGTAAGCCTGTAGAATAGAGCTACATATACAGCTTTGTTTGCAAACACTCTGATCAAAGGTCTGCAAATGGCATATATTTGGAAAATCAAATCCTAACCTTGGAAAAACTTGTGTTCAATACACTGTAAAAATGTTCATTGTAAATTCACAGCAAATGACTGGCTAATAATTTAATTACTTTTCCAGTAACATTTACAGTAATTTAACTGTGAAATATCTTTACAGCAATTAACTGTAAGTGCAGAGCTGGGACTTTACAGTTACAATAAAGTTACAACTATAAATGCTGTAACGTCCATCCATCCATCCATCTTCTTCCGCTTATCCGAGGTCGGGTCGCGGGGGCAGCAGCCTAATCAGGGAAGCCCAGACTTCCCTCTCCCCAGCCACTTCGTCCAGCTCCTCCCGGGGGATCCCGAGGCGTTCCCAGGCCAGCCGGGAGACATAGTCTTCCCAACGTGTCCTGGGTCTTCCCCGTGGCCTCCTACCGGTCGGACGTGCCCTAAACAACTCCCTAGGGAGGCGCTCGGGTGGCATCCTGACTAGATGCCCGAACCACCTCATCTGGCTCCTCTCGATGTGGAGGAGCAGCGGCTTTACTTTGAGCTCTCCCCGGATGACAGAGCTTCTCACCCTATCTCTAAGGGAGAGCCCCGCCACCCGGCGGAGGAAACTCATTTCGGCCGCTTGTACCCGTGATCTTGTCCTTTCGGTCATAACCCAAAGCTCATGACCATAGGTGAGGATGGGAACGTAGATCGACCGGTAAATTGAGAGCTTTGCCTTCCGGCTCAGCTCCTTCTTCACCACAACGGATCGATACAGCGTCCGCATTACTGAAGACGCCGCACCGATCCGCCTGTCGATCTCACGATCCACTCTTCCCTCACTCGTGAACAAGACTCCGAGGTACTTGAACTCCTCCACTTGGGGCAAGATCTCCTCCCCAACCCGTCACAATTGTAATTTTGCTGCAGAAATTACTCTCTCGTTTTAACAGCATACTGTCATCTATTGTACAAGAGTGTGCAACATAGTCTACAGAACCCCGTGAGAGAAATC
Source organism: Nerophis lumbriciformis (assembly GCF_033978685.3). NCBI lineage: Eukaryota > Metazoa > Chordata > Actinopteri > Syngnathiformes > Syngnathidae > Nerophis > Nerophis lumbriciformis. The sequence goes on along the minus strand of NC_084561.2, from coordinate 22,210,402 downwards.
AATTTGAATTTACAGTAATTTGTTGTGACATTACAGAGGACTATGATTGATTACAGTATTTTACTGTGAAATAACAGTTAATTGTTTTGGAATATATACAGGTATCATACTTTTTACAGTCATTTGTTGTAATGTTACAGTGAATTTTGGTACTTTTACTATGAAAAAACTACTGTTGTGAAATCCTGGTGAATCCTGGTTAAAGCAATGCCTCTGCGCTAAATGGTTCAAGGACAGCTTTACATTTACTTTGGACGGACACACGGATACACACACACGTTTCAGGAAGAAAGTGAGGAAGAAGATAGATGTGCGTGGCCAAAATTGACTCGGGGAAATTAGTGTTGCACCCTGTTTGAAAAGATAGTCGCTACAATGGTACAAAAAAAACTTTAGAAGGTGCACATTTCCACTTCAACGTCAGTTTTGATTAGGGATGTCCGATAATGGCTTTTTGCTGATATCCGATATTCCGATATTGTCCAACTCTTTAATTACCAATACCGATATCAACCGATACCGATATCAACCGATATATTCAGTCGTGGAATTAACACATTATTATGCCTAATTTGGACAACCAGGTATGGTGAAGATAAGGTACTAGTAATTAATGAAAATGAGTAAAATTAACTGTTAAAGGTTAGTACTATTAGTGGACCAGCAGCACGCACAATCATGTGTGCTTACGGACTGTATCCCTTGCAGACTGTATTGATATATAATGATATATAATGTAGGAACCAGAATATTAATAACAGAAAGAAACAACCCTTTTGTGTGAATGAGTGTGAATGAGTGTAAATGGGGGAGGGAGGTTTTTTGGGTTGGTGCACTAATTGTAAGTGTATCTTGTGTTTTTGATGTTGATTTAATTAAAAAAAACAACAACAAAAATATAATACCGATAATAAAAAAAACGATACCGATAATTTCCGATATTACATTTTAACGCATTTATCGGCCGATAATATCGGACATCTCTAGTTTTGATACATCTCTACTTCGCCGTAAAAAAGGGCGTAGTGCAGGTTTTTGTGCGTACGCAGGCTTGATACACGAGGCACCCGGTTTCAAATCGCATAATTTAGGTGTGTTAGTCCAGTTTCTCAAAAGCCAAACATGATCATCTTACAACTAATGTTTCAATTGGTCTTAGGATGCTTCTTTAGAGCCGAAATATTTGAGAAATTAGACTAATTTAGTGTATGGAAATGTTATCCTTGTGTTTTCAGTGGTCCAAGTTCCTTTATACAACAGGAGCACTCTAGTGTTTTTTAAAATTATTGTTTTGAACTGAACTCGGGGCCAGTATGGTGTCATTGCCGGGCCAGATTTAACCCATGGGCCGCAAGTTGTATAGCCCTGCTTTAAATGAAAAGAACGAAAACATAACTTTTCAGTTGCAGTAGGATTTCTTCTGCCTACCTCCGTCCAGTCCAGGGCCAACCACTCCGGGGGGCAGCTGTGGTTGTTGCAGGGTTCAGTGAATGAGGGCCGTGAAGGAGGGCAGGCAGAGTCATCCAGGACCTTCTCTTCTAATGCAGAGAGCCTCCTTTTGCATAACACCTCGCGGGTCCTCAGGCCACCATTGCAGCTGCGACTGCACTCCGACCACTTTCCTGTCCACCAGCTGAGCAAGACGATAATGATTACTGTGTGTCAGGATTGTGTGAACATAAATACACCAGCAAACGCTCACGTTGGGGAACATGGCTCAGTATTGCAGAATCTGCGCCTCTCTTTGGGTTTGTTCTTCTTATCACAGAAGTGGTTGTAAACGATGGAGTGGTCTGATAGCTTCCTACAACCCACCTGCTGGATCTGCTCACCTGAAAGTCAAGACAACACAATCAGAACATTCAGCACAAACATAAAAAAAAAAATGCTTGTCACTTTCAAAGCAGCAACCAGATGGACTTTATTAACACAAAATATATAAACTAGGGCTCAAAAGGTTTGAAGAGTTAGTGTGCATTATTTTACAAAGTGTTTATAGTCATGTTCCCATTGCTTAGTAATTATTAGGTATCATCTACTACATATTTCTCTAATTAGTATAACAGTTTATGCAAATCATTCTACAGTGTTTACGTTTATTCTACCCCTGTACATAGTGTTTACTCTTCATTATTTGATCCTAATTCAAGGCATTATTGCACATTCTGAAAAAAATGTATGTCACTCCTTACTCCTTTATTCGCATTTATCTACAAACTCTATTAACTCTACTATTACATACTGTATCTTTATCTTATACATTAATTACTGTAATTATTAGTAATTGTTGTGAAATGAGAAGAGGTCTAATTAAATATGCTCTGCTTCTTCCTACTCCTTTTCACACATGTTGAATTGCGTTACTGTAAACATATGATGTACTTGAATGTAACTTTTTCGGCTTGTTCAAAATGATAAACCATTACTATTACTTTTCAAACTTCTTTTACCATGTTCAACCAATTACTACAACAGCGGTGGATGCATGTGCATGTACAAGACAGCCTGCCCCACAACAAGAGGATAGAGAAAAAGAAGGAACTTAGTGACTACAACGTCGGACGACGATGGCAGTTTGCGCAAATCTCTTTGGGTAAATCTCTACCATATATGGAGATATCCGCTTATATCACACTTGGGAAAAATATCACAAATTGGGAAAATTCCTAACGGCTCGTTTGGAAGAAGTATGAAGGAAAGCAAGATTTTTTTAAATAAATTGGTCCGCCATTCCTCTTTTGTTTGATTTAAAAATTTCCGCGACTTATGCAGATCCCATATACACAATAATAAGTAAGAAAAGGTTGGTTTTGGATAATAGGTCTCCTTTAAGTATCAAGCCTTGTAAATTGCATCTTGTTGTAAGGGCGGTGTCTACCTCCAGCACAGAGAGCAGAACAGTGCGACCAGGATGTGTGGTACCAGGCAAAACCAATCAGGGGATCCCGGTTGACAGGGGGGTTAAAACGATAGTGGATTCCAGGGTTCTCCTCCATTACCATCACCTGCATACAAATTTTTAGTAAACACATTTACTTTTGTCTCGTTTTTATCACTGCATATAGTACACAAAATGAACAAATACATAGAAATATATACAGTAGCTAACAAATGTTTACCATGACAATGAGGGTCATATTTGTTGGTCCCAGAGCCTCAAGAGTTTCCGGTCCATCTGTAGGGCGTCTGTAGTGGAAAGTTGTTCCAGCAACATTCAACCGCTGCGGCGTGTCAGCGGTCAGCTTCTCATTGAGAAAGTAATGATCACTTTTACTCTTCAGCACTGGCGCACAGAAGAGATGAAAGTACATGGAACAAATCAATGCACTGAAATGTCACATTGTTAATTATCTTATGGCACAAATACATGAGAGAAACTATTGGGACAATAATTATTAAAACACACCATATTGTGTTGTTGATTAAATCATCAATCAAAAAGACTACACTCCAATTAAAATCGAGCCATTGGCCACAAATGGCCAATGGCCACAAATAGCCAATGGCCAATGGTCATTCAGATACCTTTTGAATGATTTGTGTACAAAAAGAAAATAATGTTCTATAAGCTGACCAATCACAGCCTTTAAGGTCAATGGGATTAGATTTGTTTGGAGGTGCACATCACGCTAGTATGAAGTATGAAAAATATATTCATGTTGGCAGGTCTGCATTTGGAATAAATTTGAACAGATACGGCACTGACTTGACTTGAGTCGAGGAAAAGACGTCAGTTTTGCCTTGCAGAATCACAACTGAATTTTTTTTGTAGCAAGCAACAACACAACAGTAACATCATCCCTGGCGAGTGTTGTACACACACACACACACACACATCTCATTCCATTCTCACCAATCACTTCCCTGTTTCCCTGGCCCCAGTATAAGCTAGTATTTAACATATGCCCCCATATAGCTGCCCGGGATATGCCTGTAATATTATTCTTTAATTTTGGACCTCCAGAATAGGCATGGCATCATCCATTTGTGTCAACACGGTTGAATTGAATTTCCCTCTGGATTAATAAAGTATCTGTCTATTACGTCGGAAAACCTTTGACAAGTTGACCTCATGTCTGTCCCCGCCCATTAGAAAGATTCCAAATGTAAAGTACGATCTGCCTTGAAAACCGAGTATTTTATTTTCAAAATAAAACAAGATAATTTTTTGGGTTTATATTATGTTAGATCCACTCGACGTCCATTGCACCGGTTGCCCAGGGGGCCAAAGGTTTCTCATTGTCATCCCATTGGGTTGAGTTTTTTTCTTGCCCTGATGTGGCATGTCGTTGTGGCTTGTGCAGCCCTTTGAGACACTCGTTATTTAGGGCTATAAAGTAAAGATTGATTGATGGTTTGTGCATGACTTCCTGTCCAACACAAGCAGATTTTAGCTAAATGGATCCACCATGTTGCGGCGACCGGCAAATATAAGAGCTCTGTGTATATCTAGCGCAGGGATGCGCTAAATATACGCAGGCGCTGGATACTGACACATTGACTGAAATAGTGATGGAAAGAGTCCACTGCCGTGGCAGAGCATCCAGTGGCAATCCGGAGTCAAGAGTCGTGCTGGAAAACAACCCGACAGCTTGGGCTTTTAACTCGATGACTAGCACTTTCGACACTTAATTAGAAAACTGTGGTTCCAGGATGAACAGGCAACAATTCCTAGTCTTCGGGTGTAATTATTAACATTCCAGCTTTTTGTCTTTTGTACCTATTTCTGCTGTTTTTTTTATTTCTATAATTTGCAGAGAGCCAATGAAGAAGAAGCCACAGGCTGCGAATGGCCTCTGACTTAGGCAGTTACACCGTCATGGCATCTTACCTAGGTGGTTCATGGATACGTTGAGCTCCTGTATGTGAATGAACACTGAACCTTTTGGGATTCGGATGACCTCTTCATAGCCTGCGTGGTAAACACAAATCAAATTACAAACACATTTTGCCACTGGACCACATCCGCTGACCAATGACAGAAAGATAAAAGGGGACAGAATTCCAACTGTCAAGCACACACTCAAAAACATCATGTCAAAGCTGGTAAAAGCGAAATCAAGGAATAGCACTGTTTTCTGGGCAACAGGGGACGTGATGCATGAGTAGTGTTTAACTCTGTGGGATGCCGATAGACTGAGGAAAAGCTTCAGATTCCGGTCGCATTCCCTGGCAGTGTGCCTCAGCCACTCTGCTCAGCTCTTTTCACACGAATAAAAAAATCCAGATGAACCGCCTCTTCACTATATTCCCTCAATCTGTTTTCCTGTCCCTTTCATTTCTTTCCCCTTCCTTGGCTCCATCTTCACTTTGCCAACCAGGCGGCCAAAGCAGCCCTACAAATAACTCCAGTCTTTCTTGATGAAAAAGGAATGAAAATGGAGGCATACAATAATATCTTCCAGTGCTTCAACCACGAAAAGAAAGGAGAGGCTTGGCAGGAAACCTCTTTATGGGACAGGCAATGTTCAAAGAGTCAAGATGGAGGTGTGGAAAAAGAATTGAGTTCAGAGGGTTTTGGTTGGAAGACAGACACAAAGACAGAAAAGTGGATTAAATTAGTTTTTCTATGTGATGGACTTGGAGCAAAGGAACTGTAAAGCCCTAGTCCAGGGGTCATCAACCTGCGGTTGTAGAGCGCAATGCGGCTCTTTAGCACTGCCCTGGTGGCTACCTGGAGCTTTTTCAAAAATGTATGAAAATGGAAAATGGTGTGGGGGAAAAATATATTTTTTGTTTTAATATGGTTTTTGTAGGAGGACAAACATGACACAAATCTCCCTAATTGTTAGCAATCCCACTGTTTATATTGAACATGCTTTACTGATGAGAGTATTTGTCGAGCACCGATTTGTCCTAATAATTTTGGCGATCCTTGAACTCACCATAGTTTGTTTACATGTACAACTTTCTCCGATGCTGCCACAGAAATACATGTTTTATGCCATTCCTTCTTTGTCTCATTTTGTCCACCAAACGTTTTATGCTGTGCATGAATGCACAAAGGTTAGCTTTGTTGATGTTATTGACTTGTTGGAGTGCTAATCAAGCATATTTGGTCAGTGCATGACTGCAAGCTAATCAATGCTAACATGCTATTTAGGCTAGCTCTGTGAACATATTGCATCTTTATGCCTCGATTGTAGGTATATTTAAGCTACCGTATTTTTCGGACTATAAGTCGCAGTTTTTTTCATAGTTTGGCCGGGTTGCGACTTATACTCAGGAGCGACTTGTGTGAAATTATTAACACATTACCGTAAAATATCAAATAATATCATTTAGCTCATTCACGTAAGAGACTAGACGTATAAGATTTCATGGGATTTAGCGATTAGGAGTGACAGATTGTTTGGTAAACGTATAGCATGTTCTATATGTTATAGTTATTTGAATGACTTTTACCATAATATGTTACGTTAACATACCAGGCACGTTCTCAGTTGGTTCTTTATGCGTCATATAACGTACACTTATTCAGCCTGTTGTTCACTATTCTTTATTTATTTTAAATTGCCTTTCAAATGTCTATTCTTGGTGTTGGGTTTTATCAAATAAATTTCCCCCAAAAATGCGACTTATACTCCAGTGCCACTTATATATGTTTTTTCCCTTCTTTATTATGCATTTTCGTCCGGTGCGACTTATACTCCGGAGCGGCTTATACTCCGAAAAATACGGTAATTAAATTTCCTTTACTTATGTCGTCAGTGTATTTAATTTAAATTTACATGTCTTCTGATATATTATCTGTATGTAATATTGGCTGCATTTCAGATAGTTGTTTGTGTGCCATGTTGTTATGGACCACCGCAAACGTTACCCAGCTTGCAAAGATTGTAATAAACCCATGAGAAGAAGACAGCCTGTCCATGGATGTTTGACAGCATCCATAGTTAATTTCATTGGGTCATGCAGCACTTGATGTCGTACAAGTTAGTGGGTTTAGTACTGTAAATCATGATTAAAATTCTGAGACATATCTACTGGTCAACAGCAATATGCCATATTATTACTTACTCAGGGCCAGATTTACTAAAGGGCTTACTAAAGCGTGTACTATAACACGTGCAAACTTGATAGCACACGCAAAACTCATCTACTAAACGTGTGCAAAGTGGATTGCGTCAGTTAAGTGAGCAGAATAAGGTGTGCAATCCATTTTGTGTCTCTGTCTTCATTAATTTGCTAAATATATGCTTATCATCAGAACGCCCACAAAACTAATAAATATTTAGCACATGCAATGTGATTCATCAACACTCATCACCATTTGCAAGCACTTTTTTGCGTTTCATTTCGCAAGTGTTAGAAGGACGTGCTATCTGACACAGGCACACACGGCTGTGTCAGATAAGAGGTGCTCCCATTGCACAGACAGACGATGGACAGACGAGAATCCTCCGTCATACGTGTGTGTGTCAACATATTTGGACTGACGGAACTAAAAAAATATTAGCATTCATAATTTTTCTTTTATAGTTTTATAGCTGCGGGATGACTTAAAGGGCTGAATACAATTAATTCAACTAATGCGTTTTAGTGTCTGCTGGCATCTTTTTTAAATATCGTTTGTTTTTTTCTATTTAGGAAATATATTACTAAAATATATCTTCTGCATATAAAGACGTCCTTCATTATGCATTTTCTTGTGTTTATTGCAGACGCACAAATGCGCTGGTGATTCGATCCACAGCCTTGCGAACAGAAATATGTGTCAGTGACACATGTTTCTGTGGTCTAGATTGCAATTCAGAAAAGGTGTTACAGATTATAGATGCGTGCTGCTGGTTCAACACATCGCACACAGGTAGCAGCATAACAATGTGCAAAAAATGATCAAGTGTCTCCATGGTAAAATCCTCATTTAGATAAGGTGGTCAGCACCACTTTTCAATTGCACACGCATTCTTAGTAGATCACAATCATAATACACGCTATTTTATTTTTTGCCCACGTTGTCTAGCGCGTGGTATTAGGATCTTAGTAAATCAAATCAAATTTTAATCGTGATCACGATTTTGGCAATTACGATTATGTGAGGGTGATCGTTGGCGATATAGACATTTAAAAAGCAGGCTTCGCTGCATATTAAACCATCAATCAGCCAAGGGGCCAACCGAAAGACAGTGGACTCGGGTATAGAGAGAGTATGGACAACTAAACCACAGGATGTGTGCGGCTGTGCCCGGATGCATGCAGGTCGTTCTAACGTTAGTTTTCTCTGCAAAATTAACCATAATAATATGTCTAAATATATTTTTAAACATACTACAGCTCATAAACTTACAATAAAACATGCTTTTATTTTGTCAAAGTATAATTATGTGGTTTTATTTGATGGACTCTGCTGTATACATTCATGTAGTGTTTAGTGACCAGCGGACTTCTAACACACTCACGACGAAATACACATTACAACCAAAAAAAACCTTTACTCTCATTTTGCTAAATTCCTCAGTAGCTTTGGACCAACAATTACAGATAAATTTGGACTTTTTTGTAAAGTATGTCAACTGTGATGGCTGCCTCCAATCAATTGTTTGTAATCACTGCGCTATCCGATCATTAATCGAAGTAATAATCGACAGATTAATCGATTATCAAATTAATCGTTAGTTGCAGTTCTAATATATATATATATATATATATATTAGGGATGTCCCGATCCGATATTTGGATCGGATCGGCCGCCGATATTTGCCAAACTCCGGTCCGTGTTTTCCAACGCACAGATTTAAATAATACATTCCACTTTTCTGCTGCTCCCTATTTCCGTTCCGCATTTTCCAGCACACCTTCAACACATCCACAGGTCTGTGGATTCTCACGCAGTTGCTTTTAGCTGCTGGCATTACACTACAGGCTCTTCCCACTCCTTCTTTTGTCTCCTTCTCACAGACAGCAAGCGCAACTTCTTACACACGTCACATACGTATACGTCCTCTCCCAGCAGATTATATATATATATATATATATATATATATATATATATATATATATATATATATATATATATATATATATATATATATATATATATATATATATATACTGTATATATACACACACATACATACATACATGCAGTATATATTTATATACATATATATATGTATATATTAATGTATATATGTATAAACATATATATTTATTATTTGTATATTTTTGTCCTTGATTTTTGCCATGTACAATCCATAATTAATTGACTGTTCATTTGCTTGTATGTTTGTAATCATGACGAGCAATAAAACATATCAATAACAAAAAAACAGTGTATGGATATGCATGTTTACACACAAAAAAACCCTCTTAAATAAAAAAAGATGTTGAATGAGGAAGTGCAGTGTACGCATAGCTCCAGCTGTGGCCAGTGTAGGCAGCTCAAAGTTGGTGTGTAACATGGCGTCCTGTAGTCACGTGAGGGGCTTTTGACCAATCATTCAGGAGATCGTCTGAAACCGAATAGTCAATACTCTGTCTATACACGGCTCTGAGTGGACTCATGTGAGAATGAGCAGGAGTGAGTGAGAACAGAGGGGGACATTAGATCAGCTGGTCGCCAGTGGCTTCCAAAAATATTAGGAAAATGAATGCGCTATTACATCGGTGCCCACCCCCACAGTAACCTTGAAACACGGCCACAAAAAAACTAATATGCTCCCGGCACGGCAAAGTTGTGTTGGTGTGAACACATGAAACACGCATGTGTTATTTCAAAACAAAATCACCACAAAATATTTATCAATCCTACACTATCTATACCAGTGCTTCTCAAATATTTTCTGTTACGCCCCCCCTAGGAAGAAGGAAATATTTTGCGCCGCCCCCCCACTCTCCACCATGACTAAAAATAGTATGTTTTGTCGATAAATTTGTTATGACAATACCTCTGCATAACATTGTAAGCTTATCAAAAATAAAAGAAACAACACACCAATCTTTCCTCGTCCCCCCACCGTGGTTACAGTGAAGCCAAGTGCGACATACGCTCATCATATTCTGGTACAACAAAAAAGCATGTTCCCCGAGGTTACGTCCCCCCCCCAGGGGGGCCCGCCCCACTGTTTCAGAAAGACTGATCTATACTAACACATTAAACACAAAGATGTTTAGTACACGTTTTCTAGCTGGTTTTATAGCAAATAGTATCACTGTATTTTACTTCCGAGCTTTCCTGAATGTCAACAGAAGCAACCGACATCGACCAAAACATACAAAGGCGACACGACTCGATCGATACAAAGCATATCAGCAGTTTTATACGTAAATCGAGAAAAATATACTACTTTGACTAGAAGAACAGCGGACGTCTGAGATCACAGCTAAATATAAACTGGCGACTAATCTCAGGTGTACCCCGCTTCTTGCCCAAAGTCAGCTGGGATATGCTCCAGCTTACCCGCGACCCGAGTGAGGTAAAGTGGTATAGAAAATGGATGACTGAATGGAAAGTCAAATGTTCTCCGAAATATACAAAATAAGAACAATAGGGAGAAGCCTCTCCGGTTCTTAGCTTTCTGGAAATGTAGCCCCGAAAACAATTTAGTTGAAAATCCCTGCTGTATGGTCACACGTCATTGCCTGTTTTTCAATGTACAAAACATGTTGTGTGGAGCACTATGAAGCCTGATGTTGACCACACCAAACACCATATATGCTGAATATAAAGCATTGAGTGATGGCTTGATTGTTTTTCCAGTTTGTGGTGTGCCCCATGGGTCCATACAGGGCCCTCCTCTTTTCTATGCAGTATATTCCTTATGTCACGAATATTTATGCAGTGTAAGTATTTTGTTTTGCAGTGTTTTTTTCTAGAATGTTGGATTTATTGTGGCATCAAGGAGATGAGAATGCTAAAGTGTTTCACCTCCTTCTGGCAGAGAGTCATTGAAGACTCCTTCCACAGACTCGCAGCTGCTGCCATCACCCCCGCAGATCCGACAGCGGTCCTCTCGAACATCTGAGCCCAGAATGCGATCGCAGCCGACGTGCTGTGGCAAAAGAAGGACAGAATGAGTGTCAACGTCGCTCGGGGTCATGGGTGAAGGAGTACAGTCAGTGAGTGGAGAGGTGTCAGAGGCCGGACTGAGGGATTACCTCTAATGTCTTCCAGACCCCTTTTCAAAACACTGAGAGATCAGATGACACGTCCAGATGTGTTTTCTGATCCTGGGCAGACATAGTGCTCTCAGATTTCTAAAGTCGTAAGTGTCGACATCAATAGGCGTTATGATGAGCAAAACAGGTGCGTTTCCTCAAACTCCTCGTTAGTAACCTAAACTACTCTGGGCCTTTATTTGTCTAAGTGACACTTGCTTATCGTCAGGCAAGGCTGAGGTTTATAATCCTTTTTTTTTTCATTGGTTAAATCACAGTTCAACAACAGTTGCAAAATTAAAATCTCAAAATTATGCCACAGGTACATGGGTTATATGGTAGCACTGTATTGCAGGAAGAGCAACCTTTTTAACACATTAAAATGTCAACTACAATCTTCCTGACAGTGATCCCATACATTCATTTTATTTTAAATTCGAATACAAAGATGCAAATAAAAGGACTGTGTGATTGTTCATAAACACATTAAATGAATGTAGCTTACAATACAGTAGATAATAAGGGTGCTCAAAAAATCGATTGACATCCGAATCGCAATTCCTATATATGGATTGTAAATCGATTCATAATTTTTAATGATAGAGTTTTTAACCATATACATGTATATATTTTTGGGAACGTTTACAAGGCCATACACGAGCTTACTTGCTACGCATATATGTTATACATCAGCAGCCGAGAGGAACTTTGCAACCTGTAACCTGTTTTAAAAAGGTTTTACTATAATTTTTTACCAAATAATATATTGCGTCGGATAGTCGAACCTCTGATTCAGGAGGAACAGTGCGGTTTTCGTCCTGGTCGTGGAACTGTGGACCAGCTCTATACTATCGGCAGGGTCCTTGAGGGTGCATGGGAGTTTGCCCAACCAGTCTACATGTGTTTTGTGGACTTGGAGAAGGCATTCGACCGTGTCCCTCGGGAAGTCCTGTGGAGAGTGCTCAGAGAGTCAATCCCCACCTTCTACCATCCTAGTCATGTCCGTTGTGTCCTTGGGCAAGACACTTCACCCCTTGCTCCTGATGGCTGCTGGTTAGCGCCTTGCATGGCAGATCCCGCCATCAGTGTGTGAATGTGTGTGTGAATGGGTGAATGTGGAAATACTGTCAAAGCGCTTTGGGTACCTTGAAGGTAGAAAAGCGCTATACAAGTATAACCCGTTATGACCAAAAGGACAAGATCACGGGTACGAGCGGCCGAAATTAGTTTCCTCCGCCGGGTGGCGAGGCTCTACCTTAGAGATAGGGTGAGAAGCTCTGCCATCCGGGAGGAGCTCAAAGTAAAGCCGCTACTCCTCCACATCGAGAGGAGCCAGATGAGGTAGTTCGGGCATCTGGTCAGGATGCCACCCCAACGCCGTGTTTAGGTCCGACCGGTAAGAGGCCACGGGGAAGACCCAGGACTCGGGATCCCTCGGTAAGAGTTGGACGAAGTGGCTGGGGAGAGGGATGTCTAGGGTTCCCTGCTTAGGCTGCTGCCCCCGCGACCTGACCTCGGATAAGCGGAAGAAGATGGATGGATGGATATTGCGAGAGCCGTTGTGAAACGCGAATCGTGTTGAATCAAGAATTGTTCTAAATGGAAAATTGTTTTAAGATTACCATCCCTGGTAGACAACATCGTAACTCTGCTTCTTAACACATCTCATATGCACCTGGTACACCAGAGAATAAGAAGATGTAGCATAAGGGATTAGTGTTGCCAATTTATCAACTTTGTCACTATATTTGGTGACAGAGTAAGCCACTGCCGACAAATTCAGCAACTTTTTCTGGACTGTTGTGACAATTTTGGAGACTAACGTTTAAGCATGTATCGCTCTTCTTAACGATCAGCATGTCCTGCTGTGGGCTCCTTCACCTCATCTAAAAACTCTCACTTCTGACTTCTTCTGCCATAACAAAAAGAAGCCACAGAAGAAAGTTAATTTGTATTTTTAAACATGTTTGTTTTGCTTGTCATGGTTTTGGCTGACTTTTAGCACATGTGTCATGGCCAATTATGCTAATTAGCATTTAGCATTTTTTTTCTCCATGGATGCATATTTTTATTTTTATTCTTCTTTTTTAATGATATGTCATACTGTTTTTTTTATTTACAGAGCGTACTGTTTGCATCAGTTCTGTGCTCTTTCAATGTATTTTATGTTCTTTGTGTTATTTAATGTTTCCCTCCTGTTTTCATGTGTTTTATTTTATTTTTTGTGGACTTTTTGAAGCTGCACTGCAACCACCTAATTTCCCCATTGTGGTATAAATAAAGTATATCCTATCCTATCCTAACAGAGACTGCAATAACAACAAAGCTTTCTTCCGGTGGCTAACAATTTAAAAACTAAAATGTAATAGATGCATTTGATTAGTTGCTGTGGTAGAATCTATGCTAATACCCCTATCAAATGTTGTCTTCAATTGGGCCTTACAGAGCCCTTGACAGGACATGCCATTTTCTTGCCAACAGCATGTCATGTTTAACTGAGTCATCTGCTCCCAGGTCATTTTCCTCCCCTTCATCCCCCCTCTACCTTCTGTTCCTGTGTCATAAGACTCCAGCTTCGGAACTACAGTCACCATGTTGTTGCAAAGGAGATGAGTATTTCTCCATGTTGCTTCTCTGTCTTTTGATTCCCAAATGGAGCAGAATGACCAAAAGATCGAAGAAAAGAAAAAAAGAATACAAGGGATTAGAAATGTGGAAAGTGACAAAGAGCACAGCAATGCAGACTCGCACACAGCAGAGCTGCAGGGTCATTGAGTACGAGGGAAAACAGAGAAGAGAGGGAGGAGGAGGTTGGAAAGAACAAAGATGCACATTAACAAAATCCTCTTGTTGGACGAGCACGCAAACTGCAGCCTGTTAACCTTAGACACACTAAGCTATTAATGTTGTGGGTAATAATGTTATCTGTGACTGAAGGGCCAGATGTTTATTTACAGATACAGAAAGAGATAGTCTGAT
>NC_084561.2:22188823-22191323 GCF_033978685.3 Nerophis lumbriciformis | reverse complement strand
CTCAGGGCATTTAATCGATCGCGTCTGGACTGTTTGGTTTGTCTATGAAGACGAACCAAACAGTCCAGTTGTGATCGATTGAATGCTCTGAGATAACAACTTAATATAACATTAAAGAAGAGTAAATGGTGCACTATGTTAAGTTTTTTAAGAGTGTTTACTACATTATCGATTAATAACTGTATCTTGTTTCCAAGATTATTACAAACTGCAAAGACTTTCAAAATGTGCACTTAATTTTTATTATACTTATTTTCACCAAGTTTTGAGCATATCAATGACTTGCAGTTCAGTAAAACATTTAAAAAATGTTCCTATGTTACAGTCTGACTACTAAATTGCAGTTGTACCCAAATATTAGGGCATTTTCTTCAACAAATGTCCTTTATGCAAGCATATAATAACTTTTGATTAATCCTAATTAATTATGGGTTTAGCGTGTGATTAATCTGATTTAAAAAATTAATCAGTTGACAGCCCTTATATTTATACAGATATATATACATATGTATATACTTACATATATATACTGTATATACGCCTCATACTTTTGCATATTCTCCTGGAAACCATCATCAGTAAAGTGGACTTTGTTTTTGGTGTATTTCTTGTGTCAGTTACTGATTTGCTTTGCAGGCAGACATCACTGCACATCACAAAGGAGACAGGAGGTAGATAGAGCTAGTGACCAAACTATTTTACGTTCTAATGCAAAATGTCAATGCCAAATAAACCGCCGTTAAATGCCTGTTTTTTTATTATAAATCGAGACATTAAAGAGCACAAATAAAAGAAACCTGAGTTTCCTGCCAGAGGTGGATTTTTTAAGTTAAGCAGCTATTAACAGGGATCGTCAGCTATGGCAGTTTTCCAAGGTGGATCCTCTCTTCTGCTCACGTTAGGGTTGCCACCCGCCCCGTAAAATACGGAATCGACCCGTAATTGGGACTGAAATGCGGTTTCTTCCGTATTTTCCTATTTGTCCCATGCGTCTGTCACACACACACATGAACACTGAATTCAACAATAATGAACAAAATAAAAGACATGACAGTAAAGCAAGCAACGTTGTCTAAGAGGACCCCCGAGTGTGGCTGTATATGATACATCTGGTTCGCTCCTCTATGTCAAATCCTCTCCGACTCCGTCTGCCTGCACGCAGCACGCAGCACCTCCCCTCTGTCTGCCTGCACGCAGCCCCGCCTCTCTGTCTGCCTGCCTGCACGCAGCCCGGCCCCTCTGCGCTGTCTGTCTGCATGCACCCCCGCCCCTCTGCGCTGTCTGTCATCATCGTTGCCTAGTTACGCTGCTGACCGCACCAGTGTGCACTGCGCGTTTAAAAAAATGTCTACAGCAGATACTCCACCGCGTCCTCAAACTCAAAAGAGAAAACACCTTCAAAAATATGCACTTTTTCTGCTTTTTTTTCCTTCATCTTTTCATTTGGGTTCACACAAAAAAGTGCTTCATTTTACTATAGTTCTCTTAAAGTGTCCGCAGACAGGCTTTGTTACAGCACTTAATATGCATATAATACAGTATATGCTCAAGTTCAGCCTAGTTCAGTCTATTCAGCCTTTAACATGTATACACACAAGTGTTTCATTTGTGTCCTCTTAAAGTAAAAGTGTCCCCAATCGTTACATTTACTTTATATAGTACATTTCATTTAAGTATTGTCCTCTTTCAGTAAAGGTGTCCCCAGACAGGCTTTGTTTAATTTACAGCCCTTTATATGTATAGAATACAGTAGGCCAGGCCTATATGCTCAAGTTCAGGCTAGCTACGATACATGGACGTAATAATTTATCTAAACATGTATACACAAGTTCAAGTGTTTCATTTAGTTTTTTGGGTGTTAAACTGCAAATATTTGTTTTTAGTTTTTTCATATACCGTATTTTTCGGACTATAAGTCGCAGTTTTTTTCATAGTTTGCCCGGGCTCCAGTGCAGCTTATATATGTTTTTTTCCTTCTTTATTATGCATTTTCGGCAGGTGCGACTTATACTCCGGTGCGACTTATACTCCGAAAAATACGGTACAAGATACACGTTTTTATGCATTTCAGGGTTTTGGGGAACCAAACCCTCAAATTTCTTTCGGCCGTGCCGCCGTGAAGAGTGTTCCTTATTTCCAGTTCTGAAAGGTGGCAACCCTGGCTCACGTCTCCAAGCTGTCAATCATAGAGAGAGCTTACCTTACACTCGCCGTTTACACACACGTCCAGAGAGTCGTCTCGGCATGGTGTGCCATCCACTACCGCAGGTGCACGCTCCGTGTAGAAGTTGTATCCCTCTGCAAGGCAGTTCAGAGAGCAGATCTTCACCCCACCTACACACAAACACGCAGACGCGCATACACACAAAACAATTTAGTGCTATGCAAAAACAAAAATCACTACAGACACAAATATGTAGCAAGACACACATTAAAACAACTGCTCAAATATTTTTTGGGCCATATAATACATGTTTGCCTAGCCACTTGTTGCTAGGCA